>NW_027279034.1:0-105000 GCF_046629955.1 Centroberyx affinis | reverse complement strand
TTAGGCCCAAGCAGGCATTGGACTGATAAAAAGTATTTAATGACCTTTGACATACACTATATATACTGCAGTGTGAGACTAATGTGTGTGTGTGTGTGTGTGTGTGTGGTGTTTTGTAGTTTTTTCATATGTGTGTGTGAGGCATTGCAGACTCACTGCCTCCTTTGAAGCAGAGCTAATATAATTATTCTGCACTAGATTTACCACAAATGTGTACATAAAGAACATGCAAAAATATCCCTCTCCACACTGTCCACCATTGTGATAATAAAAATCCTAAAAATGATCATGATCATAAAAATGCACCCATTGCAAACACACCCTGCCCATATAACTCAGCTCAATTTTAAGTTAAAAGTAAAAATTTCATATTCTGGCAGTTCAGTTCAATAAAGAAAGTGTTCATTGCAAGTCATTTTCTAAGTAGAAGGTCTTTTTCTACATCTAGTAATGCTATGGACAATATAAGTACATGTTACAATTCATAGACTCTACATTTATTGTTGAGAAACCCTTACAAAAAAGTCACATGTACAAACCCACATGTTGATTCAAAGCACATGTACATTTTGGACACATGTTGGTTTTCATATGTGAACAATTGTTTTCACGTTGTATTCTGACATGTGACAGTTTTTACTTTAGATGTAAAAATTTCAATTCAGAGGTGACTTTTTTTTTTCACATTTTCTCCCATTACATATAGTTGTTATATATGTGAAAATCTAATTTTACTTGCAAAGAGACAATTCATAGAAAAAAATGAGAAATTTCACATGCTCATATATGAAAACCAACATGTGTCCAAAAAGCACATCTGCTTTGATGTCACACGTGACTTTTTTTTAAGGGAACTAAATATTCCACAGCTTCCTTTCATGCCGCCATGAAGCTGTGACTGTGCAGATGAGTGGTGCAACTGTCTTTACTGAGAGTTTAGTCCCACACATGCACACACACACACACACACACACACTCACACACACACACACACACACATTAACACAGCATTTGCCCCTTTACAGACAACACTCTCTAGACGTGTGGAGATCTTCACATGTGTTTATGTGGTTACCGGGGGGGTGGGAGCATGTGTCTACCCCCAACCCCCCCCCCCCCCCCCCCCCCCCCCCCCGCTCCTCGGTGGTCACCAGTGATTGATCACATGTCCTGGCGAGCCCCAAGGTTGTTACACTGACCTTCCACTGAGGTAAACGCAGTGGAAATAATTAACTGCTTAGCAATTAGACGCTAAACAGGAAAGTATCACTGACCTGCCAACCTATATTCAACTGGACCGCTGACTGAATGTGTCGTTGTTGTGTGGCAAACACGTTTCCTTTTCATGAGGGAGTTTATTTTTGTTTGTGCTCATTCCCACAGGAAGAGCTGAGTGGAGCACAAAAGGCTGTCACTCGCTCAGGAGAAATGACCGGGCAGACTCTGTTTGGGCAGTTGGGTTTGGCCTGAAGAATTTGGGCAATAAACAAAACAAACAAACAAACTAAAAGGAGATACCAATCAACCAGCCAAATAAAAACAGAATAAATTGAAATTAATTTTGTGAGAAAGACAGAATTCACAATTTTTATTCCCATAAACTTGGACAGATTCGTTTTTTTTTTTTCATGAATTCTAGCTTTCAATTGATCCAGAAACAAGAGGTTCTTGTCTACAATGTCGTCAAGAGACACTTTCTATGATAATATGAAGTATACAAGTGTGTCGACACCGACTTATCCCACACCCTCTATAGCTGAGTCATGCACTGAACAATTGCGTGTTTTTTTTTACACTTTGTCCCAGAATAGCTCCGATCTAGCTGTTCCCAATTGCAAATCCTCTCTGCTAAATTGTTTGCTGTTCCTGTTTTATATTTTGGCAGCATGTGGGCTCGCTATAAATGAAGTCCAAAAGTCGTAAAGTTAAATGAAGTTTCCTTAAGTGCTGTGTCTGCTGTTTCTCAAAGACATTGTATTACTAACAGCCCAAACATGAGTTAAGCGACATTAGCGGGGGTTTTGGATGTTATGTAGGCCTGGCAATATTTGTTGTTATATGTTTTTAGTGTTGAAGAAGAAGAGAAAATGGCATACTTTATTCTAACTTTGGCAAAGTCTAGCCTATTCTCCTTTTCTCAACTCTGTGTTTTTCTATAACACACTTTGTGACAAACCTGTTAGTTTTAAAGCACTTCATGAGTAAATTAGACTTAATTGGACTCGACTCTTCTCGCACGGAGGCCCTTGAATCTGTGGGACTGCTCTTCTTCTCTGCTTTTTGCTGTGTAGACGCTAAACAGCTCAGACTCTTAGTTAGATCGCTCTTTAAAATGTGCTGTTCCACAAGTGCCTCGAGCCCAGCGAGAGTCTCATTCTTTTACCTCTTTCCCCAGTCCCGATCGTGTAAGACTTACGGAATTGCTCTGTTTTTTTTGTTTTTTTTTAACCCGAAAGCTTAAAGAAAGACAGAACTCAACAGGGGAACGGTAGAAGAATGGAGGGAAAGAAAGAAGGGAGGGAGGTGAGGAGGAGGGTTGTGAAAATTGCCATTGGCTGCCACCCAGGGCCCAGTCTTTGTGGTAATGAAGGGTTAGAGGCAGCGTTATTGCTCCCAGATGCCATGCGGCTTCTCCGCAGCCCTTTGATGCATGGCCCAAGTCACCAGGACTTTTCTATCGGACTCCATAGACACACACACACACATGCACACACACACACACACACATCAAGACATGCAGCTCTTAAAACAACATGGTTGCCGTAAACAACGATCTTTTTGGTCTCACCCACCAAACTACTCCGATTTGTTTCAATGTGTTAATAGGATATGGTTTGTACAAAGACCTTGAGTGTGTGTGTTTGTGCGTACATATGTCTACTTGCACATGTGTGTCAGGCCATATTTTGTCCATATTTTGAAATTGTGTGTGTGTGTGTGTGTATGTGTGTGTGTGTGTGTGAGAGAGAGAGAGAGAGAGAGAGAGAGAGAGGAATCATTATGAATCCAATAGTGAACTTCCTCTGGCTTTCGTAATGAGCCTGCTATTACTCACTAGCAAAACAAAACCATGGAAAGTACTCACACTGTGGTCCAAACAGTACAGGTTAACTACCAAATACACTGCATGGGATTGTGTGTGTGTGCCTGTGTGTGTGTGTGTGCCTTTTGGAAGCTGATTAACACAAATGGGCTTTCATTGAGGAAAGTTTAAATGTCTTGGCAGCGCTGCGAAGAACTAAGGTCAAATGAAATGTGTGTCTGCACTCATGTATGACTATCTTGCATATGCACACAATTCTGTCTGTCATAAGCATATGTGTTTATGTGTTTATATCTGCGTGGGTGTATGTGTGTGTGTGTGTGTGTGTGTGAGTGTGTGTGTGTGTGTGTCTTGACATGTGCTTGATGTCCTGAATCTGTGCGTTTGCCCGGTACTGCTGGCTAGCTAACTGACTGTGCTGCTTTTATGAGAGCATATGGGGAAGCATTCAGTCCCCCCTCTCCCCAAACACACCTACACACACACACACACACACACACACACACCCTAGCACAAGTGCAAGATGGGGATGTACATTTCTCTCTATGAAGTGGAGGATCTGTGTATGAGAGCCAAAATATGCAGCAACTTTAGCAAGGTGTTGCGATACGCCTAATGCGCATGCACGCACGCACACACACACACACACACACACACACACACACACACACACACACACACACACACACACACACACTCACTCACTCAGAACTGGGACAGGTATCTCTTTTCTGATTAATTCTGTTGTTAGATGCTTTGCCAATATGTAACATAAATGCCAATTAGTGAACAGTGAACTGAATTGAATTGAATTGAATTGAATTGAATTGAATTGAATTGAATTGAATTGAATTGAATTGAATTGAATTGAATTGAATTGAGAGGGGCAGGAGAGACAGGAAGGGGTCCGCCCTGACACAAAGCTCTGCAGTCTCCCTTTGCATGTCCACATGTGTGTGTGTGTGTGTGTGTGTGTAGTAAGTTGTGTCTGGATGATTCAGTACTTTTCAACAATTCTCCAACTTCGTCTCTGTCTCTCTGCTCCTCCTCACACTCCTACATCACTCCTAATCCCTCTTTCTTTCTCCCACACATCCATCTTCTCTGCTCCTAACTTTTATTTTTTTTAACCATATCTTACTGTCTCACTCCATTTTGTGAGTTGAATTGTCTTGCTTTATTTCTCTCTCGTTGACTCTTACTTTCCCCCACATCATGTGCACCCTCCTCCTCCTCTTCCTCCTCCTCCTCCTCCTCTCCCCTGCCGCCCCCCTTCCCTGACTTGATTTACTGGCCAGAGGATAGGAAAATGTATGAATCAGTTGAAGGTTGCTCACTCCCAGGGAGAGAGAGAGAGAGAGGGGAGAAAGGGAATGTGAAGAGAGAGCGAGAAAAAGAGAGAGAGGGAGAAATACTGAGTGAATTAGAGAGCGAGCAAGAGAAGGAGGGAGGGAGAGAGAGAGAGAGAGAGAGAGAGAGAGAGAGAGAGAGAGAGAGAGAGATGATGGGGACTTCTCTGCCCTCACCGCCACTATAAATGATGATGTCAGCACTCAGCAGTCTGGGGCAACTTGTTTAGTCTTTTGTATAATGGACACCTGGGTACCGCCGAATGTGTATGTGAGTGTGTGTGTGTGTGTGTGTGTGTGTGTGTGTGTGTGTGTTTTTTTTACATGCATTTAGGGGATATGACCATTTGGCTGCACAGGTCGTAAATCCTTTGATGAAGGAGCTTGGTCACACACACCAACCCCCCCCTCTCTCTCTCTCTCACACACACACACACACACGCACACACACACACACACACACACTGGGTTGGGCAGGGCAGGCTAGCGGTTAGCTAGCCAGATGGTTTTAAGGTTAGTTAGAGACTAGGCTCAAAGGTGCTGTTTGTAACCAAAGGGGAGTGTGTCTATTTCTATTTCTGTGTGTGTGTGTGTGTGTGTGTGTGTGTGTGTGCATGTGTGTGTGTGTGTGTGTGTCTATTTATATATAGAAACTAAACCAATGCTATTTTTGATTTCTCATGTATAATGCTCGTAAAATGTTCATGTACACACTGTACATGCACATGTGCAAATGCATGCTGGGTGGAAAATCTCCCTCTTGTAACAGTGGGCTTTTAGGAGTATGACCACAGGACGTGTGTGTGTGTGTGTGTGTGTGTGTGTGTGTGTGTGTGTGTGTGTGTGTGTGAGAGAGAGAGAGAGAGAGACAGAGAGAGTGCTGGGGCATGTGTATCGTAAAACCTAGCTGCCTAGCTTTGAGCTTTTCTCTCTGCAGTGGGTTCCCTGATTCATAAATAGCTGCATGTCTGGATGTCATATACTGTGTGCAGATTTACAAGTACAAGAGATTTCTACGTTGGAACGTGGTTCCTCTCTCTCTCTCTTCTCTCTCTCTCTCTTCCTTTGTGTGTGTTTCTCATTTGTTGCTCTCCCCTCTCCTTTACTCTGCACAACTGTAATCAAAACCACAGACTCGAGAACTTTAGAACTTTCCCATCCGTCTCTCCATTCCTCTGCTTTTTCCTCATATTTTTTTTTTGTCTGCCATAAAATTTAATATGGGTGCTTTTACTCCCTCTGAGTTTTCTCTCAGCTACTTTTTTTCTTTGTAATCTTAATACTTATCATCTACTGTTTCTCTCATTCTCTCTCTGATTGTTTCTGAAAGTTCACACTGTAAAATTAGAAGTAGTAGGGATTCCACAAAATTGATCAGCCCAATATCTTCAGTGTTTTCCACAGTTAGTTCATTGTTTTGGCCTTTTACACTTCATAATATTTTTGATCTAATATATTCAAAAAGTCAGTAACTGTCTTTCTCTGACCATTGTGTCTATTTTTGTCTCTCATTTAGTATCTCTTTTTATCTCACTCTCCTTTCTAATTGTGTCTATCTGCCTGCCTCGCTCTCCCATCTGGCCAGCCTCTCTCTCTCTCTCTCTCTCTCTCTCTCTCTCTCTCTCTCTCTCTCTCTCTCTCTCTCTCTCTCTCTCGCTCTCTCTCTCTCTCTCTCTCCCTCTCTCTCTCTCGCTCTCATATACGTGACCACTGTGCCTCTCTCTTGCCCCCTGCAGGAGAAGGAGAAGAAGTACATGTTGCAGGTGGATAACCTGAAGCTGAGGGATGTGGAGAAGGGCTTCATGTCCAGCAAGCATATCTTTGCCCTCTTCAACACCGAACAGAGGTTATACACACACACACACACACACACACACACACACACGATCACACATTAAAACAGTGTCTCTCCCATTCAATTTTTAAAAATCTACAATTGACTCCCATTCATTTTTCACAATAAAATACCATAAGTACAAGGAAACTTTTGCATACAAGTAGATTAGTAGATAGCTCACTTGAACATCTCACAATTAATTTCTATCTTAAATTCGCATGTGAAACAAGTATCCAACAAGTGATCTGCATATTTTAAAGTTGCAATGGAGTGTATAGCTTAAAGTATGAAGAAGTATTTAGATGACAAAGTTTGGGTGGAAAGAGAATAACATATAAAAACATGAGGAAGAACATTAATTGTCTTGCTTTGCCGCAGTTGTCTTGTGTTGAGTGTTTTGTGTGGTGTGTGTGCAGGAATGTGTATAAGGATTACCGTCAGCTGGAGCTGGCATGTGAGAACCAGGAAGACGTTGATGGGTGGAAAGCCTCCTTCCTCCGGGCCGGAGTTTATCCTGAACGGGTGACGGTAGGATACATGCAAACACACACACTGCATCATACTGTATGTGTTTGTCCCATACATGCAGTACATGGGAAATTCATATAGTATAATAACATGATACTTTCCCCTAAAATGCAATTGGATTGATAAATTGATGCCAAGTATGGATATTTTAATTTAAGTTTCAAGGCTGTAATTGTAAGACCGCATAATGATGTTTAAAACATATGGTAACGCATTCTTACACATTCTTAAGCTTTACTTTGTACGCATTGTTTACGGCATATGCAGTATATATTAAAAAAAAATGATAAAAATAAATAATCTATCGTGTTTGTCCATCAGTTGTTCATACTATCATTGTGATGTCTATTTTTAATGTTTTTTTTATGTCTCTCTCTCATGATTTCTATCCCCTCACAATGTCTTTTGTCTTCCATCGCTGTGGAACCTTTTAGGAGAAGGAAGGCAAGGTATGTCGTGCCTCTTTGTCTTTTAAGGGGCACTTCACCCAAAGAAACCATTGATTTAGGATGATTTAATCCTAATCTGAGTAGGATCTTACTTTAGCGTTGGCCATCAAAAGTCATTCAACATTTACAGCAGACCAGGAAGTAATAATAATATGAACAATCATAATGTATTTGTATAGCACTGTTTAAATAGAGTTTACAAAGGGCTTTAACAATCAAGTAGAAGGAAATATCATACATAGAAAGTGATAAGAAAGTTTGTTGTTTCAATGCAAACACACAGTTAATGTGTGTGTGCATGTTGAAGGACAGACGTGAGATGATTATGTGTGTAGTATTTTCAGTTTTTCAGTATTTTCAGTTTAGAATAAAAAGTGTGAGACATTTTTTTTTGCAATGCCAGTCAATGTGCTGATGAAGCACTGAGACCAAAAGGCAATGAGTTTGCAATCAGTTTTCTTGCTGTACAAGTGTCCACTCTCTTTCTATTTTACGGTGGCTCACTTTTATCTTCGACAATCCCCTTTTTAACTCTTACTCATTCAAGTCAAACTTCTCTCTCAAATGTTCCCTCCTGCCCTCTATCTATCTATTTCTGTCGCTCTTCTCTCTCTCTCTTTCCCCCTGGTGTTTCTCCTATCACTCCTCATCTCTCCACAGAGTGATGGTGGGGATGAGAACGGCTCGGACTTCATGCACAGCATGGACCCTCAACTGGAGCGGCAGGTAGAGACGATTCGCAACCTGGTTGACTCCTACATGGCCATCGTCAACAAGACCGTCCGTGACCTGATGCCCAAGACCATCATGCATCTCATGATTAACAATGTGAGTCGTCAGTCTGTTGTAAACATTAGTGCTTCGGTTGGGGCGGAAAATGGATCACAGGCCCGTTTCTTACGGGTCCCCACATGACAATAGTATGAGTATAGTGTAGTTTAAATGAGACATGGTGACATGGTAAGGCTAAATTTAGTCAGTTTGGATGTCTGGCTGAAAAAGTTTAAGAAACCCAGCACTAGACATATTTGACCATGTTTAGCCCCAACTAGGCTTTCCCACACAAATTTTACACCATTTCTCACCAGAATACTCACCATTTCATGCATGACACCCTCAGACATGTAGGCTGTTTGTGGCAGGCAACCCAAAAATGTTTTTAAAAACTAATAAAATGCTAAATTAGCCCGTTCAGTTCTTTCAGACTGGGATATGTTCCATACACCTACAACAAAAAATGTGATTTGTAATTTTTACTCACGAAGCATTCTCTCTCTGTCTCTGTCTCTGTCTCTGTCTCTCTCTCTCTCTCCCTCTCCCTCTCTCTCTTCAGACTAAGGACTTCATCAACGCGGAGCTGCTGGCCCAGCTGTACTCGTGCGGAGACCAGAACACGCTGATGGAGGAGTCCCAGGAGCAGGCCCAGCACCGCGACGAGATGCTGCGGATGTACCACGCCCTGCGAGAGGCCCTCAGCATCATCGGTGACATCAGCACGACCACCATAAGCACGGCCATGCCGCCGCCTGTGGACGACTCCTGGCTGCAGGTGCAGCGGGGCGGCTCCGGTGGAAGGTGAGTTGCCGCGAGGATGGAGGGACGGACGGGCAGAGGAAAAGCACGTGAAAGTTGCGGCTCTGTAAATAACCTTGACTTGACATCCGTTGCCCTCCAGGTCTCCAGCCACCAGTCCAACTCCAAACCGAAGGGCTCCACCGGGCCCCCCCGCCCGCCCAGGCTCTCGCGGGCCGCCGCCTGGCCCTCCTCCAGCCGGGGGACCCCCAGTCCCGTCTCGCCCAGGGGCTTCCCCGGACCCCTACAGTGGGGCCCCACCCACTGTGCCATCCCGGCCCAACCGCGCACCCCCCAGTGTGCCCAGGTAAGAGGACACACGAGGGCGCTTTCAACTTCAAAACAATCCCTTGTGACACCAATGTACATTCAAATAGGTTTTACAGCGACATTAGCAAAAACCAAATCAGGTTTTACCAGAGATAAACTCAAACATTATTATGAGCTATCCAAGCTGAAGTGTGAATGCTCTCTGTTGCTAAGGGGGATGTGAAGACACCCGGATGAGGGGATGAAAGAGGTAAATGAAAGAGGAGAGCCTCCTTGTGATATAGGATAGATAAATAGATGAGTAGATTGATAGAGACCCCTAAATAGATGGAAGAATGATATGCTATTATGATCAATGGATTTATTGATGGATGTCTTTTCAAAGTCAAGCATTTGAGCAAAGTATCACTGCTCCCCAAGCTGTCACTTTGACTTGTTGGGATCAGTAAATAAATAACAGATTATAAGGCAATAAACCGTCAGACATCCACTTTCTGCCACCACTACTAACTTTCAACACACTTTCAAGCATCACTAACGCCTAAGTCTTCCACACATCAACACTACTTTTATTTTAATAGCACAGCTGACACTCCTCCACTATCCTCGTCCCTCAAACCTTCACACCACTGACCTCATCTTAATCGCTAAGCCCTTTGCAGTATAGATGACTAGAATGAGGGATAAGAGGCGTTTCTGTTCTATACCTCCTTTCTGTTCTCCATTTATCTGCCTTTGCACCAGTAATGTTTGCCTTGTGTTTGCCTGTGGTTGTGAGCTAGCTAACGTTTGTTATCTGGATTGATTCAGTGTCCAGTGTCATGGGTCTGGGTAGCAGCTTGCCTTTTTTACTGTAGGAGACACACACGTCGCTGGGCGAGGCTCTTACGCACAAACGCCCCCTCCAAATATTTTAACATCACTCCTAAGATATGAATTGGATATTGTCATATTTTTGCCCTCCAAAACAATGTCCTGTATTCCGATTGGTCCAGAGTGAGAGAGCTGAGCACTTGTGACGTTGGTCGCTTCCTGCACTGTAACCTGTCTGTTTGTTTGCACTCCTTTCCTCTTTTCCTCCTCCTCCTCCTCCTCTTCATCCCTCTTTTCCTCACCACACCTCTATCCTACGTATGACTATGGTTCCTCTTACAGAATCACTATCACTGACCAATGAGGACTAACGTTTCTGGTACGTTTGGTACTACTCACCATCGTCATCACCACCCTCCTTCTTTCTCTTCCTCTTAGGAGGCATCCATCCACCGCATGTCTATTCCTCCCTCTCACTTTTCTTTTCTCTTCTCAGAGCACTGCCTTAATAGAGCACTGCATGGGCAAACACACACCCGCTTCAGACGGTGTGTGTGTTTGCGTCACTGTGTGAGCTGATTTTGATCAAGGCCTTTTGGAGTAGTTGTAAGCTTATGTCTGTTTATTGCAGGGGGTATCAGAAGGTCAGAATGGGACATTACGTTGTGAAAGAGAAATTTAAAGAGCAGGATTACCCAGTTAACACACACACACACACACACACACACACACACACACACACACATACTACAGCAGCCGCAGCGTGGACAGACCGCAGACTGCAAGTCAGACCCAAATTTCAAAGTCCAAAGCTCAAACGTTATTGTGGGTTTTGTGTCAGTGTTGTATGTATATGCCATGACATCCCACCCATCCCTAACTTCGTCTCTGAGTGTCTGGTGTTGTCCGTCATAATTATGATACATGTCTACATGACCGGTCAGTGTCTACATGACCAGTCAGTGCAGAGTTTAGCTGGCCTCAACAATAGCCTGCTTTTATGGTTTTATGCTTTTGAAGGCATTTCTATTGCTAGTTTTTTACCATACCATACCATATAATTACACTGACAGGCATAGCAACACCATATGATTCCTTATAGGAGTTACACTGACACAGCTTCATAAATAAAGTAATAATCTGCATGGTACTGTAATTAGAGCAACATGGCAGTTGGAAATGAAATTGGCACCGCCCTCATTTGGCCTCGACTGCACACCAACCACATTACTTGCATTGCGGTCATGTTAAATGAGCCGAAGATATTTCTCTGTGATGTTGGTTGTGTTTCGTACTGGGTTTCCTCCATGTGTTGTCTCATGATATAAGTGTATAAGTTTGTCTGTGCGTGTACGTATATAATTCTGTGTGCGTGCACATGTGCATGCGTTTACACACGTCTACACATGGGTACCCCTAAATAACAATGTGTAAGTATAAATAGCGGGGCGTCCTTGCCTAAGAATGCAACACCTTCAACACACTGATCCTAACCTATCCCCATCCTCTCTTTGTATCTGTTTGTGTGTCTGTCCATGGCAGTCGGAGACCCCCACCTTCTCCAACCCACTAGACCTCTGAGCCCCTCCCTCCCTCCCAAGTCCCATCCGTCCGCCCCGACACTCCGGATGAGAGGCCATGGACAACAGCGCCACCTACCTACCGTTCTCTGCCCCACCGGGCCTGAGCTGGCTCCCTTCTCCTGCTCCTAATACTGCTCCCCTACTACAAGCCACGTCTCTCCCTCCCTCTCTCTCTCTCCCCCTCTCTCTCGCCCCCCCCCCCCCCCCCCCCCACCCCTACACCTCTACTTCACACACAAATGCAAAATACGCAAACACTCACACACACATGCATGATTAATGTACACACATACTGTACCCTCCGAATATAAATTACTTGAACTATATAGAGAATATGAAATGATTTATAAGAAACACGACACACACACATACACACACACACACACACATACAAGCAAACACATGCAAAATGTATGTGCTTACTGTTAAACTTAAGCGGGTATGCATTTGCATATTTAGCATGAATAAAAGGGTCATGGGATACTTTGCTGAGGTATTATACTACACCTTACATTTCAAATGGGTATTCCTGGCTGCTGATTTACTTATTTTATCTCTCATCAACATTTGTTTTGTGATGTTTTTCTTTGATAACATCTGGTGTCGGTCTTCTTGCTTTGTGTTGATTTTCCTTCTATATTGAGTTCAGCCTCTTAAGGGAGGTGATGCGTTACCGAGCCAAGCTGGATTGGTCAATATGAGATAACTGCATCTTTTAAACACTCTGTGTTCCTTTTGATTATTCATTCCTGTATTAGGACCTTGATCAATAACGGCGGTCCCCAAAATCGCAGGCGAGGACACACATTTACACACATTCATTTTTGTCCAGCATAGAGGGATAACAGCCTTTGCACTTAAAAACTGAACATCCAAAGAGAAAAAAACAAGTGCTGCACACAGCTCAATATTTACCTTTAGTCACAATATGTTGTGGTATTTACTGAACAGTTCTTAACCAGCTATTCCAAGCTATGTGTAGATATGAGTAATTCATGCAATGTATCAAACTGGTGTCTCCTCTCCTTTATGATTTTGGGGTTTCTCTCTTTCATCTTTCACTTGTTCATATCCCACATAAGGCCTTGCTTTATTTCCTCTCTTATTTCTCCTTTTTTCCACGAAACAGCTGACCAAACAACGCTGGGCCCTCTCGCCCCGAGAGCTCGCTGCCGCCATTCGACTCTTAGAAGACACCCACCCCCCCCACACACACCCCCCGCCCCTTTTTCCATAACAGTCTTCCTACGATCTCTCTTCTAAAAAACGTCCTTGTTTTCCACCTCTGCCCACACCAGCCCATAAACTATGAAACACACTGACCCTCCATCACTCACTCACTCAACTCACCAACGCTCCAGGAGGGAGGAGAGCGTGAACGAAATGTGGGGGGAAAGGATCGAATGAGAAGACACCTGCAAACTCTCCTCTCTCCCAAGTATCTGGATAGACGGGGGGCCTCCCTTCATCCTCCTTTTCCTCCTCTTTCTCCCCTTGCAGTAGGATGGGAGGAGCGATCATCTTGTGGAGCCTTCTGGGTCTTTGCCCCAGTTGTAGCGGCCAGATGGCCTCGCCGCCACTCTTGAATTGAACTGTGTGTTGTAATTACTTGTCTTGTCTAATTGTATATGAATGGACCGCAAAATCGCTCAACTAACTGCAATCCCATACATACAGCTGTGCAACCGTCTTTGCAGCCACTCCCCAAAATGAAAACAATAGACATGCTGTTGTCTGTGCTTCCACAGGACCTATGCAATACTGGTGCAATGGGGTTACAAAGAAAAGGGTTTCCCAAGCTAATTTGTGACTAAAAGAGCCGCTCCGGTGGCAACTTTTCTCTGTCACCTCCTCTCCTCTTCAACCTTTCCACAACCTACTTCCTCATTAATGAAACTGCATTACCTTAGCGAGGCGGGATTTAAATAGAAAGTGCAATATGTTCTACTTGGACGACTGAATGACAGACGTCCATCAGTCATACAAGATTCAAAATAAATGCTTAGCTTGAGAGGAGGAGACTCTGACGCTTGAGTTGCACCCCAGGACTGTTAGATAGCTTCCTTTCTTCAGAGGGTTGAAATAAGGTTCCTTAGGAAAGACGCTGAGACTTTAATCCTCATGGTTTTACAGGGAAGTTACTTTAGTTAAAAATATTTGGACTGGTCAGGAATTCTTATGTAACTAGCTTAACTTAGATGGGATAACACACATCAAGACTTACGGTGACAGGAACACTTTCAGATTTTACAATGGTTTATGATCTGTCCTCTCTTCCTTTTCTGTTTTTTTTTTCCTTTTCTTTCCTCTCTCAGTGGTCACGGGGGTGAGTGAGAACACCAACAAACCCAAACAATGATAGTCTATGCATAAAATCTACCTGAACGCTGACACGCTCCGCCCATTTCACTCTCATGCTGCTGTCTGAGAGGCTGTGAGTCGACCCCTCCCATCTTCCACGTTTTTCTGCCACTGAGCTCTGTTGTCAGTGTGGTTTGTGGTATTATGACCCCTGTTGATGACGGTAACATTACCCCAAAAATAACCAATCCACCAGCCAGAAAAACACCCCCATATCTCTCTCTGTACCTCGATTTATGTCATTCTACCCATTTCGAAACCCCCTGAAACCCAACCTGCAACACTTCAACGGCCCTTTTGAATCTTAGTAATCCACGACTGCAACACAAACACAACAAAGCATATTCTAATTATTATTTAAGAGTAAATAGTTTATTCTGGACATATCTTAATGTGTTATTATGTATATGTGTGGTGCATCTTATGGGACTTATACTTCCACTGTCTAGAGAATTTAGTCTACAATGTATGAATTTACTGAATATTAAATTATTATGGATAAATGATGAGTATGTGTATAAGGAAACAATATTTTAAAAAATGACAAAAAAAAGAATAAAGTGATGTATGTGGGAGTTGACAGGCTGTTTGATACTTAAGCATGTAGGGGAGAGGCGGATTTTATTTATTTTTTTGTTTTGTCCCTTCGACTGTGTGTGTGTAGCGGAGAAATGAGGAGAGGGACAGTGTGAATGTGTGTACTTTACCCTGCAGGACCGCTGTGCTTTGTCAACACATTAAAAATTTCAGTGTACTGAGCTGGGGTTTCTCTTCTCTCTTATTCATGGCGGTAAATGTTATGTCAGAACAAACGCTCCATGCAACACCGCTATGTAAAAACACACCAGTTTATTGGTTGAGCTTTCGGTACCAGACCTTCATCAGAACAGGTGAAACATGAAATGACACCATCCATATAGACTCCAAAGAGGTGTGAATAAATGTAGATAAGAATTGAGATGCATGGAGCTTTTGTTCTGACATTTTGAGATTTTTTCCCTCTTTTTTGGTGTGCAATTCCCCCTTTTTTCTTATGGGTAAATATTAACATGGAAGTTACTTAGGGTCTGTTCAGGGGGTGAAACACGACATTTCAGATCAACTTTAAACAAAAAAAGTTGTTTGTTACAAATTTGGTCTGCTAGTTTCCTTTGTTGAAATCATCAAAAAACTATTCACCAGTGTGGAAATGAGTATTAAATAGATGACAAATGATATGCACATTATTAGGCATTCTTGTAATAATGTGCATAACTATGCAAAAACACTATCTTTTTTAAGAGGTTTGTCTGCAATTTTCTTTTATAAAATGTATGCAACAACAACATTGGTACACATATACTAAAAAGAGTAGCCTATAGAAAGACATTACTGGTGTCTAAAGTGTTAGGTATCACCACACAGTTTAAGTTGCTCAATCAGTTTTATTCAGGAGAAGGGAAGAAAAGTCTTACTCAAGAGAAAAAAAAAAGAAAAAGAAAAATCACATCAGAAAGTTCCTGTCAGAAGCTGCACTCTATCAATCGGTTCTCTGAATGATCCTTCATTACCCTCCAACTTCAACGTTACATTAAAACTGATTAGTTGAAATACTTACTTATTCCAAATAAATAGAATATTTACTCTTTTAGTCAATCTTTGTATTAAATCACAGCCAGTCTGCAACCCCTAAACCTCTACTTCGTCCGTGTGTCCGTACCAACAGACGGACACGCGGACTTACAGTCGCTGCTAGCCAAGCGGCTAGCGGAATAGCCTTTCCCCCACACACCAGGCATAATGAATATACAATATGTTACACAGTTACAGTATATACACCACCTCTTTTACAGCAGAGACAACAAATGCTTTCTTATCTCTAGCTTCTCAATCACATCAGGAATTTAACAGTGAATTAGAAAGTGTGGAAAATAATTTCATCTACGTTTTATATTATTTCACAAACCCCCGAAACAATACTATAAAGGATTTCATATGCATCTCTCGGTCTGACCACTCCCAAAAAAACAATAATCTGATTTCATGGCATGTTTTCAAAAGGAAAAAAAATAAAAGTGACAGAATGCTAAGAAGCGAGGAATTGTAATATCTAGAATGGTAGAGTACGTTTATTCAGAAACCATCTCTTTCTGCCCAAAGTGCTGAGGTCTAGGGTCGACTTGGTGCTGCCTACTTTCTCCGTAAACACAGACCAAGCTCATACACTTCCACATGTCCGCATACCTTTGACAACTTTAGCCAGATTTTGCTAACTTTCACACACTTCTTAAAAATACCACAATCAGCGCACAACCGTTTTCCCTCCCCAGTTGATTTCGGTGATACAAATCATGAGTGTACAATTTAATAATTTAACAGATAAAGTAGTAACCTCGATATAAACACAATAAAAAGAATCTCAAAATTCAAATTCAACCAAAGAAGGGGGTAAACACATCTCCAAAGGGGGGAAAAACCCCTAATATCCTGGTACGTTAACACGCGTCATCGTGGAAAGGCTCTCAAAAAAACAGAGACCTCTGCTAAGACGTCACCCGAAATGGCAAAACTGAACTCTGATACCTCTGGGATATTAGCTGTAAAAGGGGAGACCATTTACAGTTTAAGAAATTATATATTCTAATGGTCTAGGACTCTCCAATTAAACATGAGCAACTCTTCTCCCAAAGCCAGAGAGCAGTGATGTCGTCAGTTATGAAGTCTGGATCTGGTCCACAGACAACGGCTGACGTTACAGACCTGCATCATGTTGGTTTTTATGCCCAAATGAGATTTATTATAGTGTTCTTAGCCAAAAAATGTGGCCTTTTTAAATTTGGTTCTCATTTACCATCTCACTTTTCATTCATTCTCTATGGAAAACTTTCAGGCTTCTTATCCGACGACAAATTTGAGTCTTGTTTTCTTCTTTTTGGAAGAGTTTCACAAACTTTGATCGGACCGGTCCTAGACCACTGGGGGTAACGCATGAATTCTTAAACTGAGCTGTCTCTTTTAAGTTCACTTTCTAGTCATGTTTACACAACTAACTCATCCTCCGAGTGCACACTGCACACACACACACACACGAACCAACACACTTTCAATTAAATTCACTTGTCAGCCTTGATTCAGCTGGAACCCTCAGCCTCCCGTGGCTTCATTGGATTCCCCTTTCCCCAGAAAAACTAATCTAACTAGCTAAGAGGCTCTATGGTAGAAAAGCCGCTGTCCAACCAGCTAGATAGGACAGAGTTTAATGAGAAGCTTTGTACAGATTTAGTGCAATCATATTTATATAATCTGATAGAACTCTACAAAAAAAGCACAACAGATGCAACTTCAGTTGAAGAGGAAACAATTTGGATTCCACACGCACGCACGCACGCACACACACACACACACACACACACACACACACACACACACACACACACACACACACACACACACACACACACACACACACACACACACACACACACACACACACACACACACACACACACACACACACACACACACACACACACACACACACACACACACACACACACACACACACACACACACACACACACACACACACACACACACACACACACACAGTCCAGTTGTAAAGGATGTGCATTAATTCATCTTTTTGATATGTAGAACTACAAGCAAAACGTAACAGAAAATGAAACTGGCTCCCAAGTGTGCCCATTCATTTAGAAGCTTAAAGACCCCATGAAATGGAAATCAGAGCTCAGTTCATGTGTGGCTCTGGTAAAAAAGAAAAGAAAAATGTGTTTAGAGTTATGTGTGTTGAACAGTGGGAGTGTGTAGAGTTTGTGACAAGGCTAGCCAAACGCCTTGGAGCACCAGAGTACACAGTATTTGCGGAGAAGAAGCACTGATGAGTTATGATTGTGGTCAAAAAGATTTTAACACCATACTTACTATAACAAGCTCAGATCATTGTACCTTTTTTGTAATCGCTAGCTTGCTGATGGTAAAGATGAACTAGGAGAACTTTGTTATATACAATAACCTGGAAAGGAGCCCCCAGCATGGCACCCAGAGCTCTTAAGAGTTCAAAATGTTACACCCTGAGTTGCAGGTTGAGGAAGTGTTGCAGCAAGAATGGAGAAAACAATGTCTTTTTCTATATATTAACATTTATGGACTTCTATCACCCCCTCTGAGTATCTTATGGGTAGGTATATCACATCACAACTTATAAAGTCATTTTTCACTTCATAGGGTCTTTAAATTGCATCTATCCCCTCAAACGATCAGAAACCACCTCTTGGTTTCCGTGGTGACGCCTCTCTCAAGACAATTACAGGATGTCTGATAACGACACAACATCAAACTGCACATAAATTAACATTTCGCATTGTACACACATATTACTCATTTTCAGTGTTGGAAATAAAAAGAGACAATGTAATGGAAAAGCTCGTCTCAGGGACAGTACCCATCTGCCCACATGCTTCCACCTTCCTGATCCTGATCCATATCACTAGCTAGATCCTGACTTAGAAACACAACAGTTTACTAAGTTCCTTAACAACCTGCGTCTCGCTCTGCATCTCTTAGTTGGGCCTGCGCACAAGATTTGGCCTCCTGTCCTGCTCTCTCTGCACCCCACACCTGCCACCGTCCGCAGTTCTCCGCACATTTACTCATCACACACACAGAGATAAATATTTTGTTTTATACATTCAAACTCGATGCTCTTTTTTTGGCATGTGGACAGTGAATCGTGTAAAACGGAGAGATGTGCATCAAAATGAAGTACGACACGAGCCTGATCAGACACACGTTACACACCGACATGCTGCTGATCCTCTGACAGCTCTGTAAGCACGAGTGAGGGGACAGAAAACGGGACCCCTTTATTGCACTTATGTATTAGAGGGGGAGAGGAGGGAGGGGGAATTAGAAATTGAGGTGAGGAGAATGTTCGGATTGCGTGTAGGAATACTGATTATCTCCTCTCCAGAAAGAGCATCATAGATAGAATCTAAAGTTGGAACAGTTTAGTTTCAATCACAAAAAACAAAACAAAAAGGAAAGCAACAAAGATAATAAAAAACTCTCTCTCTCTCTCTCTCTCTCTCATGCACACACCCACAAACACACACAAGATAGACAGGGGCCATTTGAATGCAATTGGGTCAAGGACATTAACCTATTTGTGAGCAGTTTTGGGGGGTGAGGGGGGTCAATATTCTAGAGATGCGTTTGTGAATATGATCCATAAGCTACAAACAGGGTAAACTGTGGTGTTTATTAATCATCCAAGACCTCAAGACATGTCCAAGACCTCATAAACACACGCACACACGCACACACGCACACACGCACACATACACGCACACACACACACCCCTCCCTATGTCACACCCTTAACCCAGAAATCTCTCAGACCACCAGGATCTTGACTTCGTCTTGTTCGTCAGGCCGGTAGAAGAAGGGGATGCAGGGGTTTTCGCCGAGGAAGGGGGGTGAGCGCAGCGCCCCCTGGGGGTTCTGGATCTCCTGGAGCAGCTGCATGATCTGCCTGGCTGTGCCGTCCTCCTTGGGGCCGAGGGGCTGGGGGTCAGTCTGAGCTGGACCAGTCGAAAGGGTCTGGGAGAAGGGGGCGTCCAGGCCTGGGGTGGGCTCCGAAAGGGGAATGACCTCCATGGGCTCTGCAGCAGAGAAACAGAGTGGTATTTTATTTTTCATTCAGAGGAAAATAGAGACAGAGTAGAGGAAACACAGGAGAGAAAGTTCTGGCAGGATTTGATCCTACGCCTGTGGGTGCACACGTGGATCCAGACAGAGCGGATTTAACCACTTAAATATCAGTGGGCAGAGTGTTTTTGGGTTGGTTTATGACGCACTGTGTGCAGATTTAGTGAGCGCACACTAGGTTGTTGCCTACCTGCTCCATTGACAGCATTAAGCTCCATGTGTGAGTGTGCTTGGTGCTCTGGGTGAACGTGATCCTCCCCAACGGGCAGCAGGTCGGGGTTAACTGTGCCGGCGTTGGCCACAGCCCCGGTGTAGCGGCTGTACCAGTCGTTCCTCTCTGCCACAAGCCTCATCACCAGATCCTGCAGCTCCGCCAGCTTAGCCTGATGGACACAGAGGCCAGGACACAGACGGCAACAAACTGGTCAATTGGGAGGAGGACACTATAATTTGAAGAAGGCACCATGCAAGCAAAAACTGTTTTAGCCTAACCCTAACAGGATTATTGTTGAGAATGTGAATTATTTCTCAAGAGTAATGGATTTCTTCTTAAAGTAAAAGCATTTTAGATACCCAAATAAAATCAGCCAATCCAATATGGGATTTTCAAGTCTGACTGATATAGAGAGCTCAATTTTCCAATTGCTGATAATCCAATGACTGGTCATTTTGTCTCCAGAACTATCTGGACAGCAACACATTTTGTGTTTTAATTACTTTGCATGTGAGGTTAGAGTGCTGTCAGCTTTAATCGGGGCAGCCAGATTACAGCCAGATCAGATGTGGGGCTGTGGTGACCCTGCTGTACCCTGGTACACCAGGCTGCATCCCGGTTGCTGGAATGTATTCATTTTTAAGTATCCAGAATTTGTGACAGCTCAAGATTATGTGCAAAGCATTTCTCTTTTGAACACTTTTGTTCAAACAGTTCCTCCCAACTTTATGTTCCGCCCCAACATCCTGTTTCAACCAGAAATACGTCAAATTACAGAAGTAAGACATCATCTAAATGTTGTTTCCTTAGGACCTTAAGAGACTGTGGTAGTGTACCTTCATCTCCTCCTTGTCCTGGGCCAGCATGTTGATGTATTGCTCCTTCTCCTGGTGCTTCTGCTTCATGATGGCCCGCTGGCTCTGGTACAGGGCAATGTACTCTCCTGGGCAGACACACATAATAAGAGACATGAGTGCTGTACTGAAATACATGAATATGTGTGTTTGTGCAATTTCCAGATCACATAAGGCAGATTTTTTGTTATCAGGAGGAGAGGTATTCCCCCTCTCAAAGTATTCTGGTGCTGATTTTTTTCCCCACTATATTTACACAGATCAATTCTTAATTCTCAAATCATGCATCTTGTTTTTCCTAAAATGATTTTGTTCCCCATTTTTTGATATGGTATATAGTATCAAGAACAAAAAACAATCCTACAGTCTTACCTATAGTGTCAGTCTCTCCAGACAGCTGGATGCAGCGGTGCTCCAGCTCCTCCACCCTCTCCTTCAGGTCAGCTTTCTCCTGCATGAGGGAGGTGAAGCGCTGCTGGAGCTTCTCCATGGCGGCTTGCAGGGCCTCATGAACTTCCACCGGCACTCCTCGCTCTGGACATGCGATCAGGAGAGGGGAGACGGGGTTAAATATTACACCCCCATGTACATTATGTATACATCGTAAGTCCATCGTTAGTCCTATAAACCATGTGTCATAATTAATCACCCACTGAAGGATATTAGGCCTTGTCTTCTCTCTGTCCACTCTTTTCTATCTACCAATTTCCACAAACACACACACACTCCTGCAGAAAAACTTGACCTTTCTCTGTAAAAACATACATTTACACACACACACCCACACAATCCATCTAATTTTTCTCACCTGAGTGCTCATGACCATGTTCACAGTGGCTATGTTGGCCATGAGTGTGACCGTGACCATGACCATGCTCATGCTCGTGCTCGTGACCATGCTCATGTCCGTGTCCGTGTCCGTGTCCGTGTCCGTGCTCATGCTCATGCTCGTGTCCGTGCTCGTGAAGATGGTCACAAACAGGTTCCTGACTGTGGCTGTGGTGCTGGTGCTCCAGGCTGAAGGCTGCGGCGGCCTGGTGCCGGGCTGCCATGTGGAGCCTGTGCTCCTCCTCCAGTTGCCTCCGGGCCTCGTCCCTCTCTGCCTCCAACTGGGCCAAAGCCCCGCGGATAAACTCCTCCTGGAGGCAGACGGGGAGAGAGAGAGAGGGGAAATGAAAGGGAAGGCCGGAGAAAGAGAATGGAAAGTGTCAAATGAGGG
Source organism: Centroberyx affinis (assembly GCF_046629955.1). Lineage (NCBI taxonomy): Eukaryota > Metazoa > Chordata > Actinopteri > Beryciformes > Berycidae > Centroberyx > Centroberyx affinis. The sequence continues at coordinate 83,202 of NW_027279034.1, read as the reverse complement.
TAATTCCAAAAATTCATTTCATATGCATTTCCTTGTAGTGGAAATTAGTCTCACATCATAGAGATCTTACCATCATTTCTACATTTCACACCCTTAGCACTGATTAACGGTCCTATCTATTTCAGCACCAAAAAATGAAATATTTTCCAATTCCCAATGTGTAAAGAAAGGGAATGCCAAGGAAAACAGATGGGATCCTTCACACATCCCAATTTGGAAGATTCGGAGGAACAGAATTCTTCACCCTCCTCACCATCTCTTTCTGGCTCTCAAAGTCTTCTGGGATAACTATGGAAGGGGAATTCTTTGGGCTCTCTTGCAGGGACTGGCTCTCGACTCCGTCTCCTAGGCAACGTAACAACAAATTACAAGTGTTGATTTTTTCCATTGCCTAAACAATATGATGTCTTTATTTTTGTACATGGCACTGTGCGTTATCTATAAACATGTAATGCAAATATATAATTTCTCTGAATTTAAAACAGGGGGGCAGACACAACTACAATACTAACAAGTTTTGATCATGTCACGAATGAACAATTAGGTGTTTTATATTTTTGTAGAGGCCAACAATGCCAATACAATAATACAAATACTAGGCCTTACCTTGGTCCCTGGGTGGCGTAGCCAGCAGAGAGCTGTTGAGCAGCTCCTGCACCTCAGTCTTCAGCTGCTCGTTGTCTGTGACCAACTGGTCCAAACGCTCCTGAAGGGGGAGACAGGGAGTCAGTCGAAATATTTACTGAAGGAACACAAGCACAGTGCGTGTGTGTGTTTGAGAGACAAAAAGGAGAAACAGCTGGGTTCAGTGGGGTTAAAATGTGTGATAAGCTCATGTTTAAAGATGAAAGAAGTGTGTCAGTCTGTGCACATTTCCAAGTGTTGCCAGTCCACAGATGCCAGGATTGGTGTGTGTGTGTGTGTATATTAGAAAATTCCATTTGTATGACATATGGGTGGGGGTTCAGGATGGGGGCTCTCCAGCTGCAACAGTCTGAAAGTCTAACTGAAGTCTAACTGAAAATCACAACCCATACTGGTATTTAAGTGTCACTTTGCAAAAACTTTGTTAAGGTACTTTTGGAGCTATATTACTTGGCAGAAGATAAACAATATATGTAATTATTGTCAATTAAACACCTTTTTATGAAAGCAATAAGCTACTCATGCTTTACTCTGCTTTGTGTCATGTCTAACAGTACAGCACGGCCTCCAGTGCTTATTGCTTAAATACTCACCTGCGCTTGTTTCAGCTGTTTGTGACTCAACTCCAGTTGCACGCGGCCCTGGCTCTCATCGTGCTGCAGCCGGTCCAAGATCTGGCTCTGCTGCAGATACTGGTGGTGGAGATGTTCCCGCTCCGAGGCCAGGGTCTGGTAGCCGGCACAGTACTGCTGCAGGTGGGTCACTACCTGGTCCCTCTGCTCCATCAGACCCTGAGTTTCCTGACATTTCAGGTCCATCTGGAGGGAGGGAGGGGAGAGAAAAGAGGGAAATGAATGCCAACTGGATGTAGAAAGCAACTGTACTGTCACAACATCTCTTCATTTGATCTCTTTCTGCACGCTGTTATCATTATATGTGTATGGGAGGAAATAACACAGAATACAATTTATAAAATTCTTAAATAAAATAAAATAAAATAAAATAAAATAAAATAAAATAAAATAAAATAAAATAAAATAAAATAAAATAAAATAAAATAAAATTAAGTTAAATTAAAAATCTACAAACACAGAAGAAGATTGCACATTTGTGTTTTCATATTTTTCCAGATAATATAAGTAAAGATAGACAGCAAAAGTCAGGAGAGGGACAAATGCAACAGGATAAAAGTGCATCAACAGACATTAGTCTACATTTTAACATCAACACTGTATGTGAATGCATGTGAACAGACTCCACTTCTAAGTGATACTTTGTGTGTGTGATGGAGAGACAGTCTTGTGTGTATGTGAGACTCCACCTGCTCTTTGATGTTGTGCAGGTCCTCTTGGAGTTGCCCCATCTTGCGAGCCAGTTCCTTCTTCACATGTTGCTCTGACTGAATGGCGATGGTCAGCTCCATGTTCTCATTAGTCTGTACAGAGGAAGGGGTACCAGACATGTTGGCTTTCAGGCAGCATTATCTCACCCTCTGGGGTAATACTTATTCTGAATGTACTTTCATACAGAGTGAGTACTATCTCAACTTATTACTAAAGAGGCATTGATCAAAACGTGGTGCAATAATTAAAGGACATAAAGAGATGATGAAGAGACACAAAAAAGAATCAAAGCTAGAGTTAAGCAAATGAAGGATGGAAGATGGAAGAGAAAAGATCATAATGAGTAAGGGCCGAAGCAAAAAGGGATATGAAACAAATAAAGAACGGCACTTGTTATAACTCTCGAGAACCCCCCCGCCCCAAAACCTATTCCCAGCCTCACCAGTTTGACAAAGCCGTTCTGCAGCTCGGCCAGCTGGTCCTTGAGTGTGCGGTTCTGGGTGAGGGCGCGGCTGATAGTGGCCTTGTCCGACTGAACGTCCTCCAACATGCGGCGGCGGTCCTCCTCCTCCTGGGTCTGGCTCTCCACCTGCCGCTCCATCTCCCCCAGACGGGTCTCCTGCTCCGCACACATGCGGCTCAGCTGCTCGTTATCGCGCAGCTGGGGGGGATATTACAAGGAAAGAGGTTCATCAGAGAAACTTTAAATAACCTGAGAGATGCGATGGTAATACTAGTGGTGGTATTTTAGCAGGTATTTTGGAACAACTGATTGTGGGCTTCAATAAAAGGACAGATATATTATGAAGTATGAAGTATGTGTTACAGTATCATATTTGTACATGGTTTCACATTACATTCCTTTACTAATCAACACACTTGCATACCTGTGCCTGGTACTGTGCGGTGAGACTGTCCCTCTCCTGCTGCAGGTTGTTGAGGGCCTCCTGCAGGGCGACCTCGCTCTCCGACGGCCCCGGGGACTGGGGCTCCGCATGGCCCTGAGCCTCTCTTTCCTGGGACAACATCGCTGCAGGAGAGGGACAAGGAGAAAAAAGGAGGAGGAGAGAGTCAAGCACTTTGATAGTTTTATCTTCATGCTGCAAAGAAATATACCCCACTGTGGTAGCAGTGTCACCTATGTGTGCCCAGTATTTAGCATGCTACAGTGCATATGCTAATGCTTTTGAGATTATACTAAACTAGCTTTTACTGTACTGTAAACATGTAGTGTTTAACTGTTAGCACCACTATAGTGAACAAAATAAATACTTCACATACAGAGGTGAATTTTCTACCAATGTTCATTGTACTGTGGTCAGGTACTCAGATTGCTTATTTGCAAAAGTGAACTCCGTATGAAGAAAAGGAATGGAGGAAAAGTAGTGAGGAAGAAGAAAAAGAGGAGAAAAAGAGAGAAGTAGTAGAGGAGATAAAAGTGTGTGCCCCTTACCTGCAGTGTTTTTCAGCTCTGTGATGTTAGCTTCTAGTTCTTGGACTCGGTTGATGTTCCTGTCTCTCTCCTCTGCAACCAATGACACCTGCCAAGACACACATACAAGTTCTTATGGTACGTTGGGACCAGTTCCGGTGAGGAGCATCGTTGCCTCGCTTCCCGTTCATTTTTATTGGGAAGCAGCGCAATTCCTCCTGTTCAATAACGCCCCGCTGAAAACGCACAATCAGGAAAAAAACACTGGCTTGATGCTCAATTGTACTTCAGAACTACACAGAAGTTTTCACACAACTTCTTATTTAACCGTTGTGTTTGCACGACATGTTCTACTAATGTGGTGATGATATTACGCAGTTTACCTGTGTTAGCAGCTGTTCTGTCTTGTCCTTCCACACACGGCCTTCCTCCTGGATCTGTTCAGCGTAGCAGTCCCTCTCCGTCTGCAGCTGGGCAATCGACTCCATCAGCTACACCACCACAAACATAAAGGCAGAACTTACATTCACCATCCAACTCAACAGCAAGGCTTTCATTCGAAAGCTTTGAAAAAGATGACAATCAAAATGGGAGATTTTTGGTATTTCCATAACAGATAAATAGGCTTCCCTAGCAGTCTTGGTTCATTTTTAAATGAGCAACAACAAAAAACAAGAGCAGCATAATCCTCGAATGAGCAAGAATTATTCTCCACCGCTATCCCATCGGTGTGGCTCAGCCTGCACCAGCCTTTATGTATCAAATACCGAAAGAGAGGAAAAAGGGGGTGCGTAGATGTGTGGGTGGATGGCGGGGTCAACTGAGTCTACCCCTTCACGTAAAATGACATCAAATAGACCATTTGATGCAACTGAAAAAGGGGAAGTTACCATGACAACTATGGCGGGTGAGGCACATGCCTCTATAAAGGCAGGCTAGCAGGGGTGCAAGCGAGTAGTGTGGAGTAGCTAGACCACATGTGATGAGGTAAAAGCAGTAACTAACATTACTCTATCTTGATTTTTATAGCCTAAACCAGAAAAAAACAGCCGTGTTCTGCCAGTGAGCCTTTAGCTCTGGATCACACATGAAAAAAACATAATGTAGACCTACTTAAAAAGCTCAAAATGACAGAGAAAGGGAATATTCACACAGACAGGCAGGTAGACACACACACATGCACATGAGAAATTAATTGAAAGAGAAACAAAGGTCCATGTACACAGACCTGATGAGTGTGAGCCTCCAGCTGTTGCTTCTCTTCCAGTAGTAACTGGACCTGCTGGTTGGCACTGGGTGGTCCTGACTGACTGGAGCACTGCACCGACACAGAGAAACAAAAGGGCCCATTTAAAAATCAGTAACACAAAGTGGAGTGAAATGCAGATAACACATGAAGGCAAATGACATCTGAGAAGTGAAAAAACATTTTCCGGACCCAAAGGATTTATGCCATTTAACACTTAAAAGGAATGTTGAACTTTGGTAGTACCTTGGGGTTGTGTAGTGTAATAGTGTTGCTGTCTTTATGTTATTAAACCTTTCAGTTTGAATAAGTGTAACACTGAAGAATTTTGGTGTTACACTAATTCAAACTGAAAGGTTTAATGACATAAAGACAGCAATTCACTTTACCACACAGTACTAGTTTTTTATGTATTGTCAGAATCTGCTTTGTTGACGTTAGTTTATGTGCTATAAGTGTGATTTTGAGACCTGTTCCACCATAGAATAGCAGTGAATGGAGAGAGAAAAAAACACAGTATTCTCCAATCCAATCCAATCCAATTTTTTTAGGCAGGGTGGCATTTCTTGTAGACAAGTTGGCTCTCCAGGCCAAATTAATGGTAAGAAAGTATAAACATGTATTTGTATGTGTGTTCATGTACCTGTTGCAGCATGAGGTCGGCCATCTCCAGCCTCTTCCGCAGCTCTTCCAGCTCCAGCCTCATGGCTCCGTTCTCCTGCACATTCAGCTTCAGCTGCTCTGATAGCTCCGAGCTCTGCTGCTTCGACTCATCACTCACACTGCTGCAGACACACACACACACACACATACAGGGGTTGGTCATCATTCCTAAACTGCCAGCAGCAAAATAACGGAGCTACAAAACAAGCCAGTGAATGAAAGACATCCTAATATTGTTCAATAGGCAGAGCTTGGAATCTGTTGGGGTAAGGCTGGGCAAAATATATGGCATTTTAAGATACATCGTTATGGATCCATGCAGGTATTTGTGATGAACTCTAGAGTAAAGTATTAGAAAAAGAAAACTGATTCCAGCAAATATTGTTGTATTGTCAAGGAGAAAAACATTTTCCTATGATATTATGACCATATTGCCAGTTAAAGGCTTGATTCACATTGGGGCAAGCTATACTACAAATGCACACACCCATCATACTATAAAGTGTAGGATAAAAGTGTTGAACTAATTAATGTGTCATTGGTTCCAAAGTGGAGTCTGAATACCCACAGGAGTCCTTGACATACCGGGGTATGTTTGGCAAAATTAAAGATACTTTATTTTTACTATTACTTAATTCCCCAGTACAATGAGTGTGAGCACAGGCTGCCCAATGTTCCCAGCTAGCTACTTTTTTAATGGTTATTTCTGTTTTTGCAGGCTGTTTTCCGAGACACTGATTGCTTTAGGACTTGGGAGACTTGCTCATCCCATCTGTTGCACTGCATCCCAATCTGAGGGAGTCTAATAACATCATGACAGTCAAAGTGATGCTTTGCAACTCCACTGCTGTGAAAATGTTATCAAATAGATCTCAATGGCCTATTGCGTGTACGCCAGGATAAAGTGACTTACTTCAGTCTGTACACCTCTAGCCTCAGGCTGTCTCTCTCTTTTTCAAGTTCTTTGTTGTGCTGCAGACAAAAGGGAAACATATTAATAAAAAAAAATATATATATATATATTGGGAAAACTGTTTCGCCTAACAGTGCAAATTAGCCAGCTGCTTATTTGTATTACAGGTACACAGCTGATTGTCAGTTGAGCATTTGTCACTGGAAACGTCTTACACATCTTTACGTCTTACTTATATTGGATTTGCATTGCTCATCCCCAGTGATTGCTGTTTCTGGTTCTATGTTTATGGTGCTGTTTATATGTTCATATGAACAGATCACTGAAATGCCTGTTACCTTTTCAAACTGTTTCTGCTGCGTGGAGACGGAGGAAAGTGTTCTCTCCAGCTCTGAAACCCTCTGTTTGGTGGACTGCAGACGGTTACTCAGCTCCTCTGCATCTCCTGGAGACACACACACACACACACACACACAAACAGAGTTAACTAATGGCTATAGATGTGACAGCTTAGCAGGATTAAAAATAGTCATTCAAATGCACGCATGCACTCACAAAAATACACACACACCTGTTTTCTGCCGTGCAGCCTGTTGTGTGTATTGTAGTGCTGTCTGCAGTTCTGATTTCTCTGATACCAGGATACCAATAGTCTGGATGTGAACCTACAGAGAAGACAGAGAGCAAGTTTCTTCTTTAGACACATCCATTGTTAGGTTGAACAGATATGGCGTACTATCCACTCAATGCAAACACACACCACCAGACGGATTAAATTTGGAGTTAGTGTGTATGTGTACGGAGAGTGGTTACCTGCAGTTGTTCCCGCATGGCTCCTTGCTCCTTTGCAAACTTCTGCTCAAATTCCTTTCGTTCCTGATGGAACAAAAATGCAAAGTTTATGAATGACGAGAAAGGGAGTGAGAAATTCAGTGGATTGGGAGAGAGGAATGGACAGACAGTCAGACAAGCAGACAGAGAGAAGAAAAAACTGTTTACCTTTTGTAGCTGATCTGTGAGCTCCTGAGATTGCTGTGTCTGCCAGACCAATAGGACATAAATGTCAGTTTGGGAAAGATCACAATTCCTCTTACCCCCCCACCACTGGTTGACAATCCCATCCTAGCCCAATAAAACTTTATAAAGCTTTTGGCACAAAAGGTAGCCCTTCATTTTCATGCCAGAGAGCACAGAGACACTGCAAAGTAATGAAAGCCACTTATGAGCCCTTTGTGTTTGTTAGTGTGCTAAGGCAGCTTGAAAAAAAAAACTTATGACAGCTCTGGGAAATGTACACTGAAGTTGCTCTTTATGCTTTTGATACTTTGGAGAAATTTATTTTAGTCAACCTAAGTGCAAGATAATAAATGAAGTGGAAAATCATGCATGACTTCTGCCAAGATGTTGTTAATCAAGACAGCATGCAGAATATGTATGTATGTGGTGAGGTTGGCAAGGGGTTATTCTTTGCCGTACAAGGCCAAACCTAAGAAACACCCAACTCCCAACGCAAACACAAAACTAAACACACACACACACACATACACTGTACACACACACAGCTTCTTACCAGCTGGTCTAGCTTGGTATTGAGCTGAGAGTTTGTTAGGTTGCTGGACTCCAGGGCGGCAGCCAGCTCCTGGTTCCGACTCTATCGCGTGCACACATGCATCCGGGAAAGACAGGAAAAAGAAAATAAAAGAAAGAAGAAAGGGATAAAGTGCAGTGGTGAAAGAGAAACAAAAAAAAACACGTGGGAGGAGGAGAGAAATTCAAAACGTGAATTATTAACATGAAGGTAAACAATAGTACCTTTACAAGTGGTGCAAAATGTGCTTTAAAATGACACGGTAAAGCAAATGAGTGAAATACAAGATGGCAGGTAAACTGATTTATATGGGACGGGCTGAAGGGTAGTGGAACCTTCATGGCAACACATTTAATTATCATTCTCAAGACAGCTTCAACATGACCTCTGTTTCTCAGGACCATATGAAGTGCCTAATCAGTGCTGAGAGCTTCCAAGTTTCACCTAATGGGCCAATCTAATTGTCACTGAAATCACACTGCATGGTGTACCAGGCCCGATTGGAGCTTTTAGATAACACTGTGCTTCTGTGCCACACCTATAAAGCTCAACAGAGAGACCAATTAACACAGTTACACAGAGGATGAAGATTATGATTTCTAAACTGCCATTATCCTTGGCAAATTCAAATTTTGATCCGACTGGAGGGACATCTGGATGAGTTTTGCTTGGGTGGTTCCAAGGGCATGGATTAAACCAATTCATCTCCAAAGGGGACGCACATAATGTTCCATTTTATTCACTTAATTTGTTTAATCATCCATCCACCTATCTATCCATCCATCCAATTTACGTTTTGACAATATTTGAGGCGTGACCCTCAGTATAGCCCTTACAGCTATCAGACAAATTAAGAAACCAACTGCCTGCAAACTTGTGTGGTGCAATTATGATACATTTTAAAAACAACTACACTGTTAGTTTGCATTGTTGTATCAGCAAGTTATGATGACCGTTAGCCTATGGCTCACTTTCTCTCTACAGTGTGATCAAGTGTGCATCTGCAGCCTGAGGGGGAGTGAACGTGGTGTACTCTGTGTGGGAGATTAAATAACCAAAAGCCAAAAAGTAAAGGGCACCTTCACACAAAGGGGCACAGTGAGTTTTGGATGTGTTCGGTGGAGATCACACTGGAAGTGCTGAAAACATGAGGCATATCGTTCCAGAGGGCTAGCTAGCAAGCACACTACCTTGTAACTTTTCCTATGCTACCAGAGAAAAACCCATTCTAGGCACAGCATGTTCGACTGAGTTCAACTTCAAACGCGTGCCTTATGAACCGCAATGCTCCCAATGCATATGAGAAGTGATGGGTCTACCGCAAAACCTCAGAAAAGAGCATAAAAACCTGCCCTAGTTAACTTCGGTTTGTAAGTGTGATTGCCACCTTAGTGTATATCATGGTTAGACCTTTTAGGAACGGATGTACTGCATTATAAGTTGACTTAATTCTAAGGCTTCACATTTCAAACCCAAGTGTTTAGTTGACAGAAACTATTAGCTTTCTCTCTTACCTCCATTTCTTTCTCACTGATAGAAGGTGCACTGTCCCCATTGACATAAGCAGTGGATGACTAAAATGACACAGACACTCACATTAATGCACTTCCAACACAACATCCAAGCATATTTTCAAGTGTTACATGCAGACCTTGAATTAAAGTTGGCAATAGCAAATTTCCAAACTGACTTTAAGATAACACACTTCAATTGTTTGTTTTGGACTCTTCTAAATGACAACAAGCAGACATTATGAGGAAATATGATGAATATGCTTTAATGGAAACGTATGTGCCTCTATTCACTAAAGGCCCAAACGTACTGGATGCATTGCAGGTGGGGAATTTGATTAGTCATCAGCACTAACACCTGCATTTCCCCACCATGATGGGCAATGATACTACAGTATATCACATTTTCTTTTGAGCAACATCAAAGATGTTTACAGTGTGCTTCGTATATTTGGGACCAGCGAGCAGATCAGCTAGATTATAGCGAGTTCATATTTTGTCCATGTTCATCATTGCATTACATTTTAAGTCCTTTTGCCTTGAAATAGGTCAGCGGTAACTGTGACTCAGAAACCTCATGAAAAACAGATGTCATGGTCCGCTGTTGACTGTCCAAAACTAAGCCAAGTTTGGAGGAGAAATATCAAGGTGGTTTGACGCACCACTTGATGCTTTCAGTGCACAGTGGGAACAACTGGCAAATTTGAAAATGCTTCCAGTGTGTTTCTGCCTTCAGATGTAGGACACACTACTCTAAAGTGCACTTCAGTGGTAGTGCGTTAATGTTAAAAGCCTAACACTGTATGGCAAAGAGATGTGTGTGTGTGTGTGTGTGTGTGTGTGTGTGTGTGTGTGTGTGTGTGTGTGAGTAGGGGGATGAAATGGTTATAACGTGGTACCTCAGAGACTAGGCCGTTCAGTTGCTGTGAGAGCTGCCGCAGACTCTCTGTGGAAGACAGCGGCCTGCAAGACAACACACACACAGACACACACATTAAAACAAATCGACAAAAACACGCCATCCACTATGTTGCATTAGTATAGAACTAGGGTGGCAGGTATACTGGAGCCACAGTGTCTTATAATGCTTGTGATACCTTTTTTATGACAAATAGTAGTGTAGTCCATACGATACAGCATAAATACCTTATGTGTTGCTATGTTGAAAAAATCAAATATTTCTATTCTAATTGCTTCTAAAACTAATGTTAGCCTCTTAAAAGCTGAGTTGTCATCAACACCATTCAGCAAACATTAACAGCTCAGCATGTCCTTTGGTCCTCTCCAGCTTCGTCATCAGCCTGGATGTAATTGTGTAATTCAATGTTTCAAAAATATAAAATACCTCACATCGTCAGTGAATACTTGCCGAGCTGTGTGAGTGTTATTAGACATGCTGTGCATGAGACTCAGCAAGAAAAACTGGAAAAAGCCACTGACTGCTTTGAATGACTTCATGTTTTGCAAGAGCAACATAAGGCTGAATTTTCGCCAGTTTTTCTGTTCCTCCTAATCTTAAGCATACATATTATTAAATCCTCTTTGGGCAAAAGTAGGCCTATGCAGTGCAAGCAAACAGCAAGAGAGTGGTATGTCTGTGTACTTATCCCCGGGTTTTGGAGGAGTCATTTTGCAGTTAAACTTTTTGTTTCTCCTTCCATTTTACCGGTCAATTCTCAGTCTTGTTCTTACATGCATCACGAATATCTGACAAAATTCCATTGTTGGAAACCTTTCCTGTTTTTGACAAAATAAATTACTCACTTTTCAAATTAAAACTTTAGTCAGTAAAAGAGAACGCTATTTTCTTTTATACATCATTCATATCAAAACATATTACACGTCATTATGCCTGTCACTGCAATAAATCAACATCTCCACACTCTAAACTCTAAAAACAGAATTGTTAATAGCAAAAAAGTCATTTTTGAGGGAAATATATGCCATGCGTTAATGAGAAACCCACAATTTAATCTGCCATGACGCTGCAATACCTTGGCAGGCAAATTCTGCAAAGGCAAATATTTGTTTTGACAACCCTACTCATGAACTGTGCACATAAATATGCAACCGCTGTTTTGTGTGTTGTGTGTGTGTCCACATAAACAGACACATGGGTGTCATAATGTATCACTGAAAGGGGGCAGTCTGACAGAATAAATGGAGGTGACCCACCTATTTTCCTCCGTCAAACTCTCATTGCCATTGGTATCAGGGTAGTCCTGCAGAGAGAGAGAGAGAGAGAGAGACAGAGAGAGAGACAGAGAGAGAACAGAAAACACTGTGAGCACATTTGTACGTCTGATAAATGGGTGTTTGCATGATGACAAAGCAAAAACACCACTAGCAAAAGAAAAGGAGAAGCACTGAATCTGTCGTTTTCATCACACAAATATGCCATTAGTAAAACTGTAGCAGTGGGCAGTTAACTCATCTATGTCATTATGCTAAGCTTAAGAGTGATGGACAGAAAGACAGCAAACAACTAGGACTCAGAGCGACAGACTGAGATAGAATGAGATGAGAAAGGCAGAGAGGGAAAGAGAGAGAGAAATGGATTGAGAGAAAGGAGAGAGACACACCTGCAGGTCAGTGTTGCGGCTGACAGACTCAAGGTTAGTAGTAGGAATAGTGCTAGAGAGATTAGACACGGGTGAGCCGCGGCCGGGCTCGCCCTTTGGGTCCTCCAGCAGCTGGGGAACTGAAGACCCCATGGCCTCCGTGTCGGCATAGGTCTGAGGTGACACACACACAAAAAATGCACACGCTAGTTTAATGCAAAGACAGAAGAGGTGCAGTTATGGTGAAAGAACAACATACAGAGCACACTGATGTCCAAAACTTCAGCCTGGTTTGAGTTTTTGCTCATTTTTTGCATTTCCCATCCATTTAATGTAAATTGTGACAGTTTTTACGTGCATATTTTGAAATTAGTTTTGCCATACCTCTCTCACTCAATTCCAAACAAAAATCAGTAAAAACAACTCCAGAGACTTCTATTTTGGTCGGTAAACGAAATCCCTCACTGTGATCGAGAGGCCACCAATTGTGCCTTACCTACATTTTCTGTTTGTAAACAAACACCCCGCCCACCACCCTCGGGTCATTACGTGACCGATTTCCCTCTTATCCTCTCCAAAATAAATCTTTCAACTAACAGCTAATATTCTCTGCAGTTACATTTGGACCCGCCTTCTATCAATAACGTCCCAGTGAAGCCAACAGACAAATCAAAGCAAGATGCTTCGGCCAGCTAGAGTCCATAAAACGAAAACAGAAAATAAAGCTTGATTTTATACAATTATGGCTTAAAATTGTCGCTCTCTTCTTTACTGGGAGTACCCCACAATATTTAGACTGCGTTTATTTCAGAATATTTACTATGAGAAACAACTAAGACGAGGGAAAAATACCAAATATCTCATAACGTGATAAAAGCCCTGGAAAACGATCTACAATGTTGTAAAACAGTAAGGGAATGCAGGAAATGAGCAAAAACCCCAGTCACACTGAATTAACAATCAAACACAACGGTAGCAACATGACAACATTGTGTAACAGTGGTCAAACACACAAATACATGTCTTGTTTTCCCAGATGTGTACATGCCTGCATGACAAACTAACATGTGTCCAGGTGAGATGTCACAGCCATGCAACTAGTAAGCCTCATGCCCCTTAATGTGCTGACCCAATTCACACTGCACTTCCACAACACTGGCCGGTAAACTCCAGTGAATCATCATCAACACTGATATTAACATGCTGAAAACAAGGTCTGAACTTAGAGAAATGCCGATCTCAACCCTTTGCCGCCCAGCGATGTAATGCACGCTCTTTACGTGGATTTGAAAGCATAGCATCAGTGTAAGACATCACACCTGAACCCATCCTATGCTTTTGAGTCTATGCGACAGAACAAGTGCACTTGAGGTAAAGGGGGAAAGGGAGAACTGGGAAGCAAGGTACAATATCACATAGCACATGAGGAGCAGCTACTGACAGTGGGGGATGCAAAGAGAGAGGAAGAGAGGAAAAACAGGCAGGGACGAAACAATGGAGGGACAGAAAGAGAGAGGCTCACCTGACTGTTGCCATAGGGAGGTAGGACTACTCCATTGCTTTGACTAAGAGCTTTCAGAATACTGTCAAACTACAGGAAAGAAGAGACAGGGGAGGGGGGGGGGGGTGAAAGAGAAGTGAAAGGGGAGTGAACGCTTGAGAAAGGGACAGAGATACAGGCAAACAGGCACAGAGGCAGGTGTTACAAGAAATCTAGAAGGAAGAGATTTGGAGAGAGAAGAGGGTTTGTAATGGGGAGCAACTAAGACCATTATGCTGTGTCCAAGAGGTCAGTAAACACTGCTATGTGACTCATCCAGGGTTTTTCCGATAAAATTAGAAAACGGCCACCTTCCTGATTTTGTCCACCGCATTAGACTAACGCTGCAAACAAGGGCTACCTGAATCCTTCACTTTACTGAGCGCACACTCCCAAACTAGTGGCATTGTCTTGGTCTTTAGGCTGCACCTTTCCAATGCTTAAAATGTTGCCTTTGTGGAGTGGCATAATCCCTGACCGCAAATCCCTAGCTGCCTCAGTACACTGGTGGCAAACGTTGCTACAAATCAATGGCATACTGTAGTGTTCCAGCCTCGCTGTTCAGCATATTTACGCTTGCTTTACAGTGAGCTCTACAAACTAAGCAAAGTAAACTAGCTCCCATTTCCCAATCCCTAGTCTCCCTTTGCTACAATAACCTGTGCCAGCTCAAGTTGTTCACCTTCACATACAAAGCTAATTTAGGGCACGGTGTTCCCTCTCTTAAAGGGTAAAGAACTGAACTCTGTTTGGTTACTCTCAATTGCTTCTGGCAGGGACTTCAATGTTTGCTTATTTCGCCAAAGTGTATCAATCAGGGAAAATACTAACTTAAACCTAGTTGAGACTACAAGACTGTTCAAGTCTTGCCCAACAATTGGTTCAGTTCAGACTAAACGACTGGTCTGCCTGCCGTCCCGTTGGGAAGTTGCTCACACTATGTGACGGGACAAACATGGCCGTCACTCACATGAAGACGAGGGATCACACACTACCCGATTCTGTCATTCAAAAACGTTTTCCCATTCGTCCAGAACTGCTCACTGTAAATAAAATTACAAAAACGGTCTCCTATCATTTCTTGCTTCATGGTACAGAAGCAACACTTGACATTTACATTACAAATGTATTTTGAAGTGACATTACTGCAAGGATATAGAGAGAGTTGTTTTGCTTAATTTGTAATTGCACACTTATGCAGATTGATCCAGGCATGTTGCCATTTTATATGATGTTTATTCCTCCAACTGAAATTGTATAGCAACTTCTTTAGAGTTGAGCAATTAGACTTAGGAATTTTACTAAACCATATATGTGAGTGGGCCTTGTTGTTGTTAAATGTGTTCAATTCTCTTTTTCTTCCCCGTGTATCTTAACTCCAATTGGCTGTTGCCAGTTTCACTCTCAGATTTCAGTCTTAGACCGCTTCACACTACACAAGCCCAAACCGACTGGACCGACAAAATCAAACATGAATGAAGAAAAAAATAGCGTCATGCCAAATGGACAGTCAGCAGTCTTGAGCCCATTCACACTACAGGACAATCTGCTCCGACTGTCAGTCCCCCTCCTCCTGCTCCTTAATTTACAGGTTTTCAACTTTCATCCTAGCCAACTTTAGGTTACTATTCAACTTGGCAAGCAGCCTCTTTGTACAGGGGGCTGTTGTAGTTGTATTGTCTAATCTGCCCTAATGGGTGAGAAGCAAACTCCTCCTTTCCCATCCCAATTGAGAAATAGCTTTTAAATACACGCATTTGTACATTTTAAATGACAGTGTAAGTCGTTGCACTCAAGAAAATAAAACCTGCTGAGCAATTATCACACGTTAAATCAACTTTTGGCCCTGCATGTGCTTCCCCATTCCTGTGTCAGCGTTTCCTGCAGGAATTGTGTAAGTCAAGGTAGTAGTGGCTGACTAACCTAGATAAGTAATGTGCACACTTGTTTTCTGCCATTTTTGTTTAATATGTAAGGTTAAATTACCTAATTTAAATTAGTTAGCATTGTGTTTGAAAATTCAAATCAGTATCAGCTTACTTTAGGTTAACAAAGTAGTAAATACAGGGAGGAAGACAGTGCAAAGTCATGCTTTGCAACGACATTAAGAAATTCATTTGATGCTATTAACAGACTTACTCAATGACAATAAACACGCATATAATGGAGTTCGGGACTTTTTAGGGTTTTACAGTCAAGGCCGGGTGTTCTTTTGTCAAGGCAGTTATCGAGGCAGCTACTATATCTTGTCAAACGCTGCAGGAAACCCTGAGTGTGTTGCACTAGGCTACATTTTAAATCACCAAATATCAAGGTAACTTATATCGGCAAAAAAAAAAAACACAGCAAGAGAATTTCCACCGGCGAGGGATCCAGCATATCACCAACCCCCGATGTATTCATCCAGTCGCCCAACCCTAGTGTCCAACAGCCCGAAAGGACTGTAGTGACGATCCTTGTAAAATGCTGTTCAAGCTCATTCATCTTTTTTCCTTTCTTCCCAAGAGTCTTTGCCCTCCTTTAAACTATTAAATGATTCAAAGTTTACTTGGGAATACATTGATACCTACTTTCTCTACTTCTCACACCTTTCCCCATTGCTTTTTGGGATGAATTCTCTCCGACACTAGTTCTCCAATTTCATGCTGCCACCTGTAGTCATTGATGATATCCCACATTTTCTGTAGTTTATTCTTATCTGTTCCTTTATTCTGTCAAACTGACTATTTTAGAATCAGAGTTAACCGATTCCCATTTCCTTTTTTCACCTTTCTCTAGCTTTATGCCCACTTATCTTTTCCGTCCTTGGCTGCCTGGCCTCTCTGCCATCCAAACCCTGTTTCAGTGGATATCTAGTAAACTGTAGTCTACTACTTGTCACTGGATTTCATCTGACCTTATCAGGCAGTACTGATCAATCCTAAAATCAAGCACCTCTTCTTTGCTTGGTGTATTTTAAGGCCCCTATAAGCAAATTAAGAGTGTCGGTGAGACTGACACTACTACACAACTGTGACTACAGCTTTCACATGCAGGGGCTGACATCAGATCAGATCAATTTTTCACATTCCTTGGCCAGCAGTTTTTAAGTAACTAGCCCAAACACTGAAACCACTGGTCCTGTAAACATATCAGTACTTTATCTCATTCAGACAAGTCTAAATTATAATTCAGACATGTTAAAAACAAGTAATGTCAACACTGCTCTAATGATTCTGATTATTCTGATTATTAATTAGATATGGACACTGCTGTTTTGGTGTGGGTCAAACCCTGTGAATCTATCCTCCTTCTGTCCCTAAAAACAGAGCTGCCTCCCTACAAATCATGAATAAAGACTGCTATTCATGATAGCAACACTCTAATAGCCTATATGTGTGTAATAATAGCTGAATCTATGTTTTTCATTTATGACTTTATTTCACTGAAAATATACTGATATCACATAGTAATATCATAGATAACTGATAAGTCAGGCTGAAAATGCACGTTATGACAGATTTGTTATAGCTGAATCAAAAACCTATGTACGGGACTTGATAGAATTTATAAACGAACTTTCACTTTACCGTACACTAATTTTTCACCCTTGTCTGCATATGCCGGAAGTTCTCTGCATATTTTACCAAACACCTCGCCTTCTGCTGCATCATGCCCTAACCGTGGCAATCGTTCTGGCCAGTGAGGCTGAAACTTCCTCTGTCTCTTTTCTCACATTCTCCATCCTTCTCCCTCGGCTCGCTCCTCCTCCAATGTCATTCTCTTGGGTACAGATTGTTTTCCCCCTGGCACCTGGCCAGCAAACGCGGGCCAACGTTGCTACTGCGTTGTCGACATTCTGCATGCTTGATCGAAAATAGGAAAGCGTTTCCCGACAAGATAGTAATTCTGTCATATCATTTCACAACCGACAATATAGTTTTTTGATCACTGGCCAAGCAGGGCCACTAAAAATCCTTATTTACTGGCCCAGAGCTCTGAGAAAACACTGACGGGCCTGTGGGCAAGTGGCAACGTCAAGCCCTGACATTTGAGGGGTGAAGGTGCCTGGCTGTACCTCACTTCAGCCTACATGTTCTGTTTTCACATATATTTGTTCAGTATTAAACAACAATGGCACGAACAGTGAGGAATTTGCCTACGAGCACCTGGAGATATTTTCTCAAGTGTGTGCAGCTCTGCCAGTCCAATCACTTTCTAACTCTTCACATATCCTCATAAGTGTTGCGGTTGGAAGCTCTCTGCATAATGTGTGTGAGTGTGTACTAATCTAATAGCAGCCTTTTAGATAAAGTTTAATGTTGCCTCTAATCTTTCGATATATGATTTGTTTGGGCCTAGGTTTAGCTTCAAGAACTATAAGTCCCACATTATCAGTGTTAACAATGATCAACGATATTCCTTAAAGTAATTACTCTTTTGTCTGCATATTGTAAGCAGCATATAGGTTGGATTAGATGCATTTTAAAAAGCTATAAAAATAAGAAGAAATAAAACTGTTTAGGAAATTTAAATGATTTTCATAGGGGCATAGACAGTACGGGTAACCGGAAAGGACAAGGAGACAGACGGATATACAAGAACAAAGACAGACAGGTTGCTAACTGACAGAAAGGCAGACCTTCGGGCCTTCACTGACTGGCAGACAAACAAATAAACAAACAGAAAGATGTGGATTGTGACTTACGCTGTCTGGAGAGTTTCTGTCTGTTGAGGACACATCGGGTTGGCTCCCTCCCTTCACCTTCCTCTTCTTCTTGGCCCCTGCTCCCCCTCCTCCTCCCCCTTTCTCTCCTCCTACACTAGTAGGAGAGCTCTTCTGCTGAAACTCCTTCAGCTGAGCAGCGAAGGAGAGAAGGAAGCAAGAGATGAGTGAGTGACCAGTAACCAGCGGAGCTGTAGTCAGGCTAACTGAATCAGGAGATGTAACTTCGCTCTCAGCTGAATCAGGGAGGCATAGCTCCCCCTCTCTGACAATGGAAGGCCTATTCAAGAGATCCAGCTTCAAACATAGGCTGGAATGCATGGCCACTGCCCACTAGTTATTGCCTTACTAGTATCACTTAAGTGGGGAACAATGGCTTGCTTGTTCAAAACCTTCACCAAAATGCAGAGTTAACTAACCTATGGAAAACTATTACTATTAACATATGAATAGACGGTGCAGTTTAGCCATGTGAACATAACTGGAGAATGTTGTCATGCTGTGTGAGTTTGTATGAGCATGGGGCCTGTGACACAGTGACAGCTGTTTGCGGGTGACCAGAGGGAACTAGATAGCTACTGGGAATGGCATCTCCACAATACTGGAGGCTTTGAATCTCAGCTAATGTTATGAGTTATCAACACCACCACCCATCCACGAAGACGGTGGTGTAACAACAAATGCTGACGAGTCATTTCCTGAAGCTAACGTTTACATTTGATAAGGCCATCTTTCTCACTAGCCAGCCACACACCTAACCGGAGCACACAGCAGGACACAGAAAAGGAAGAGGGGTGTCAGCTGTCAAAACAGTCCCCGTCATCTTATCCTGCTAACTAGGCTACAATGCTTCTCGGGTGTTTACTGACTTCAATTGGTGCATGCTGCACATTTTTATTAGCGAACTGTGCCATCCTACAGAGTAGACAAGCTACAAAGCTGTCCAACTGTTGTCTGGCATCCTTTAACAACACGCTAACTGGATAGCAGCAAGAATCATTAGCAAGCCAACTATCCATTAGCCAGCTCGCTAACGTTAACTTGTAATAGTTAGCTGGTTAATAACCAAATGTAGCTGGACAGACACCTGAAACCGTTGAGTAAATACAGTAAGTTAACCACCAGCAAAACAAGCGAATTAGGCCGCTATAAATGCTTCTAAGAACTAAAAATAGTCTACATAATCTCGCAAGTTAATGCTATCAGTCGAGGCCCGAAAGAAGCCCCGGCCTCTCCTGCGCATTGACATCCCCAAGAGGAGCCTGAGGTCCGGAATGGGCGACACCACAGAGGTCGGACGACGTGTAATGACAACACCCTCCTCCGTTAAAAAAAACTGTAAAAAGAAAAATGAAAGAAACCGCCGACAACACCAACCCGCTGAAGAGAGACACCTCCAGTGCTCCCCGTGATGTTTTGCCAGGTTGATTGTAAAATACTTTACCTTTTTCTTAGCTGCAGCGAGTTTGATTTGCCTGCTCTGGTCGGCCATCCTGCTGGTCTGCTCGGCGAGCCGAACCACGTCATCAGTTTGGGGGCTGCTGCTGGTGCCTGGCTCTGCCGCTAGGGGGCGCAAACCTGGGGCATCGCCACAAAGAGCTTCACCTGCATACATTTCGTAGTTACATGGCACTTGCCATAAGTCCAAATCTTTTTGGGGTTGTTTTTGTGATTTTTTATTCATTCCAAAAAAAGAAGAGACATAAAGAATATAAACTGAATATACAAAATGTTAGAGACTCTTACTATTTTCATAAAGTAAACTGATGGGGTGAATCCAGGTAAAAACCATTATGCCTTATTGATCTCCTTATTAAATTTATACCAAGTTACAGAAGGATTTTTAAGCTTTGAGACAACTGAGATGTGGATTGTGCAAAAGGGACTGCAACTTAAGGGAAGCTGACCCTAATATTTTGTACAGTTAGCGTACATACACCATGAATACATCATGAGTATACATATAGAGTAATTGCCTGTTGTCATCCAAATATCCCCGGTGCCCCCTTCACCATTCCCACCCCCAAATGTCAGCAACCCCCCACATGCCTCCTCAACCCATTTCCACCCGCCACTTTCTATACTCTGGGTTCACACAAAATTACAATATACTGTATATACATGCATATATATACATCGATACACACCCACATACACATGTTCGTGTACATATACAACAGTAAAAAAAAAGAAGAAAAAGAAAGTGAGTCCAAATCTTGTAATTTATATCATTCTAGCGGAGAGTAAAAACAGACTGTAAATGAAAGACCCAAACAAAAGGAAGTCTAAACCAGTGTTTTTAATCATGTGCCATGGAGGACCAAGGGTCTGCAGGTTGGTTTTAATGAGCAAAACAGAGTGCCATGGTATGATTAAAGAGGGAACTGAAAAGAAATGGCAAGAAATTTGGAAAACTGAGAAAAGAGGGAGACATTATTTTATATTTTATAAGTCAGTAAAGAAACCAAAGCTATTATCTGGGGTGAGACGGTGCTGCTGCTTAACTAGACTGAGACTGGGGCACAGTGGGTCGGGCAGCTGTCTAAAAGTAGTTGGCAAACATTCACATGGTTTATGTGAGTGTGCCAGTCTAGACACGGTACAGCATGTCATGATATTTTGCAGGAAATACAGGAATGAGAGAGAAGTGTTGTTCAAAGAATTAGCAGATCTAAGGGTTTCTTCTTTTTCTTTGAAACAAAGATACTGTGATTTTTACACACAACAGGCTCATACCAAAAGATTTAAATCATAGTGGATTTGATATGAGTATTTTCATCAATGGAGGGCAGTAATATACCATTGATGCATCTACACTGCTGCAAAATCTACGAGAAGAAGAAGAGCCTGCAGGTTTTCATTCCAATCAAACTATACAGCAGCTGATTTCACTTTTTAGCACAACTTCAGCCAGAGAGGAGGAACTAATTAATGAAATCAGCAGATGTAGTGTTTGATTGGAATGAAAACCTGCAAACTCTTGACTTATCACACTGACCATATAATATATCTTGTCAGTCAAATTTAATTGTTCAACTTGTCCTCAGAGTTTTTTGGTGATATAAGACGGTTTCAAAGTTTCGGTGCCAAATTATATTAGATCCAGGGATTTTTTTATACCTTAAGGTTTAGTGAATTGACGCCCCTGTTATGATAAGTCAAACATATGTGAGGGATTTTACAGTATACTTATTCCAACTTGGAGCTTAGGTAGGCTACTTCACTCTTGTTTGTTTCATTTGCAGACCTGACTTTACCCACCTTTTTAGGAGGACATAAATCTTTATGACATTAATCCATAGTATACATCATTGTAATTAGTACAAACTAATCTATAATATAATCTATAAGAGAAAAACAAAATAAATCTATGTCAATATAGGTGGTTGTTTGCTCTGGGACGGTCACTGACTGGAGGTCATGCAGTTTTCTCGTCTTTTCATTTAGGCCTACCATGCTATATTTCCCCTGCCGCTTCTGTCACTGGACAAGTAAGCACTTCCTTTTAATTGGAGGAACTTGGGTTTAGTTGATTTGCTATTGCCTGAATAAAACAGCCTATAATGTAAACTTCATAAACAAGATTTGTCCCATATGATTTTTTTTAATTAATGCCCTGTAAAAACTCAATTACCCATAACATTCTTGCTGCCAATGTGTGATTGTGCCAGTGGATGTATTGTTTTACTTATTATGACTAAAGACTATTTCATCCTGAAACATGGGCTGATCCTCATTGGAAATCAGGAAATAGATGTGTTTTTCATAGCCTCTAGCTGGAAATTATTCAGCATTACAATTTGGGCTACAGGCTAGTGTCTTTTGAGAAATTAGCTAATGATAAATCATCTATCCATTAAATCTATCTTTTGGTTTGCTTGGCTTATCTCATTTTTAAGCTCACCACTGGGTCGAGAGCCTCTATATGCTGATTTGTCTGTAAACTGGAACATTTTGGCGGACAGTGTTCAAAGACTTCCATTCATTTTGGATACTCAATCATTTTCATTCATTTATATCTGTGGCAGTTACCTCTACTGGTCAGTAGATGACTGTTGCCATTGTTGTTGGTCACTTGGCTGTCATGCCTGTCATATGTAGTGCCATCAGTTGTAATGACTGTATCAGAATGTAGGGGGGAAATTCAATAATTTCCCCACTTATAAAGAGAGACGTGACTGTTGGCTAGTGGCTATTTGGAGAGATCAGTCACTACCCAGTACAACGTGTTACGTTTTGACTGACGTTATAGACATGATGCATTAATGGATGCTTTCCTCAAACATCTATAAATAGTTCTCTGATTAACATATCAGTCTTGTTGGCTGAGCAACTTACTTTTACATATTTGCTTTTCAAACATAGAGAAGTGGAGCAGAGATGACAATGACAATGAGAGGAGTAGTGTTGTTCAATATGAAAATAGGTCTCAGTGAAAGATGATCCTACATCTAGAGAGAGAGAGACAGGGAGCGGGAGAGTATTTGTTAATGCTTTATTTTATTAGTTGGGGGGGGGGGGGACTGTTATAGGCTGTTATAACAGTCGGCTTCACAGACAAAACAATTAGTGAGCATGAAACTAAGACTGAGCTAGTTTTCACTTGTTGTATCATAGACGGGGTAATTTGATCTCAGGTTGACGTGGAGGATTAGACTGTCGCTTAATTTCAATGTAACATTCGAGAAACATGTTTGATATCATCAATCCCTACAGGCAGCCAGACGCAGACATTGCAGATTAATTGAGTAGAAACAAAATCTGTGTTGAAGTGTGTTTGATAGGCTGGCATCATCTGTTTATCACAGGAATATCAATTCCTATGATTATTGTGGAGTAACCAAATTGACTTATTTCCACCCACAACTTTATTACATTTCGTCTCCAAAGCATTCGTTCATTCACTCATTCATTTTACAACATATAACAATCAGATTTATATGTGTGTGTGTGCACAAAATCAACACAATCATGATATACACTATGAAGTTAAGCAATGACAAAAGCCATACTTTGTGACAACCAAGTGAGACCGCAGTGGCAACATAAATGTACTATTCAGAGTTCAGGATAGAAGCTTTGGTCATCAGACACCTCATACCTGGATCTTTTCACTAAGGTAGATGTAGACATGTGTGGCTCAGAAGGAGTGCTGTGCAGCATACCTATGTGGCAGACTTTATACAACTAAACAAACTAGCAAAGCAAACTAACACAAGACTGGTTTAAAAAACTAAAACAATGATACCATACCATACCGTAGCTCCATCACCACACATTTAGCACACTCACACCATCCTAAAATCATGAGCTTAACAATGCTAAAACAGACTGGTAGACCACCTCAGTACCAACTACTGGGGAACCAAATACGTTTACATATTAACCATACCTTATCAGCCACACTATGAGAGTAGCCATTGTGAAAAATAAATTAGTAGTTAATAAACCAATTCTTCATCCATTAGGAGAAAGAAACCTATGCAACAAATTGGCTTTGTCCATGATAGAGAACAAGTCAGGATAGAATTATTCAAGTAGTTACAAGTTAGAGCAAGTTAGGGCACCAGCCTAACAGCTGAACACCTGAACTGGAATTGTGGTCCAACACCAGAAGCTGTTTCATATGTATGGAAGAAGCTTAGATACAGTGAACTTGCAGCTCAAGGCTGGAAAGCCAAGGCATATCTTGCAGAAGTTGGGTGCCATGGATTTGTAGCCATACCTGCCACCACTTTAGCCAGGGGGTTGGGGATTTGTGGTCAGGGCTTACATCAGGTCATTAGGGCAGATCCTGAAGCAGCCAAAAGATCAGCCGAGTAATCCTTGCTGAAAAGAAAGGACATCAGTTGATCATTCCAAAGTGAGGACATCCATCTCATGACTAAGATAGGGGCTAAGCATAATAGCAATTATGCTTATACATACCAAATATTCTCAGTGTTTTTGATATACTGTACATAGCCACACCTAAAAAGAAACATGTTTGCATTTTGAGAATACAGAACAAACAAACTCAATTGATATGTTATTCCAACTACATCTGGTATTTTAGTTACATTAGCTGATGCAAATATGACTTATGGTAACACTCTGGCTTGTACTAGTGTACACATATGAATGGGGCAATATAGGCTGACAATATAGTTTTGGTAACCAGGTACCTCACCTTGACCTATTTAGACATTTGAGATAGGCTACAGTATCAGAAGAATGCAACCAGGTTGATAATTTGGTTTCATAATAGAACGTGTGTATACTTTATTTGTTATGTAGCATATGTTTTATGTAAGGTCCGATAGTGCATACAGTACTGCATACATAATAATTATGAACAGCTGTGATTAAACAATGCCATGACCCAGGGCCCATATTAAAACAGAATAGTCAGAGTCTGTACATTCACTCATGTAACTTACAGGCAACCTAGTTCATCTGATGTAACTTAATTTCCTTGTATTTGCTCTATTTACATACATATTACACAGGGCTTACACGTTTCTTACTCATTGCAGTGAGTCACTACTATCCATGATAATTACATGCTAGCACATACCCTAAAACAACATTAACATAAGGATGAATCTTGGTCCAAATTATGTCCTGCTGACATGAAAAGAGGCACAAACTTCAAATGTATGAATGTGAAAAGGCCTCCTCAAAAGACTGGCACTTCATTGCACCAACTGTATTCATGAATTCGCTTGACACATGGCCTATCGGCAACGGCACAGTAAGGTCTGACTCATGACGTTGCCTTGACGAAACGCGTGCAAATCAGCGGCGGCCAGCATGCCGGAAGAAACCAATGAGCGCGTTCCAACGAGCTGCTGCGCGGCCAATCGCAGGCCTCCACGATGGGGAAGAAATGACGGCTTATATACGGAGAGCACCATTCATTTAACATCACTTCAGATCCACAAGTTGAGAACAGGCGAAACAGAGAGACACGTACTGAGATACGAGACTGTTTCAGTTGAGAAAGGGCCAAGGCGGGGGATTCATTGATTGTTTGCTGTTAAGGTATGTGCCAAAAATATGAATGAATAGTAAATGCGAACGTAATTTTTGTGGCAAAACGTCAAAAGTGGTGGACAGCCATCAGGCAGCCGGCTAAGCTAACATTTGACAATAGCATTGTGTTAACCTAAAGTTAATCGTGATTTTAATTAGCAGGCCAGCCAATATGAAAGAGAAGAAGTGTGGATATTTGTGATGATCTGTGGTGTGCAGAGTAGCATCCCTTAAACGACTAAGTTAATTATGACAAGAACAGTTCCCTCGCATGGTCTCGCTAGGCACCGGTAGATGGAAAAACTAGCGGTGTTCATTATCGGACGAGGCAATGGGGCTCCACCCCATCTAACGTTACGTTACCTCTATTCTTCGAAGCCTTACGAGTTTGCCTTTTTCTGTTCATTTAAGGGTTTAAGTGCCTTTCTGAGCCATGCTTTCCATATGTCAGCCGGGTTGGGATCCTTACGCATAACAGAATATGCAAGCGACATTGCTAGCCCGTATTTCCACGTAGCGTAAGAGAGCACACGTCATGAATGCAACGCCACGTCCTTACGTTATTTTCTGTTCCGCAGATTTCTTCATAGGATTTGAGCAAAACACAAGCAAAGATGAAACTTATGTGCTTGGTGTTGCTGGTCGCCGGCACCGTGTTTGCCGATGACGACGACAAGAGGGAGAACGTGGGAACCGTGGTAGGAATCGACCTGGGGACCACCTACTCATGGTAAGAGGAAATGGTGATTTCTGGCTTGGCCGTTTAAAAAAAATGGTGTAACACTGGAATTAAATATGTAATCCTTTCAATGATAATAATTACTAAAAATCTTTGCTGCAGTGTTGGAGTGTTCAAGAACGGCCGTGTGGAGATTATTGCCAACGACCAGGGAAACCGCATCACCCCATCATATGTGGCCTTCACCAGTGAGGGTGAGCGTCTGATTGGTGATGCTGCCAAGAACCAGCTGACCTCCAACCCTGAGAACACAGTCTTTGATGCCAAGAGGTTGATTGGTCGCACTTGGGGTGACTCCTCTGTGCAACAGGACATCAAGTACCTGCCCTTCAAGGTAAGTTTCTTACTCTGATGGTATGAAGTTAAGTGTGTGGTTGTAGGGTCTGAAGTTATTTAGACAGTATTTTTAGCGGCAAACTTTCTAAAATGATGTTTCTTCCTCTTGCTCTCTAGGTTATTGAGAAGAAGAGCAAGCCCCATATCCAGGTCGAAATTTCTGCTGGCCAGATGAAGACATTTGCCCCTGAGGAGATCTCTGCCATGGTGCTGACCAAGATGAAGGAGACTGCTGAGGCTTACCTGGGCAAGAAGGTACAAAATTTGTTTCCATATCTAATCATACACTGGTCCTGAACGAGTGTTGGATGTGTTGATTTAATTTCCCCTTCTGTTTCCTCAGGTCACACATGCTGTGGTCACTGTCCCTGCCTACTTCAATGATGCCCAGCGTCAGGCCACCAAGGATGCTGGAGTCATCGCTGGTCTGAATGTTATGAGAATCATAAATGAGCCGTAAGTGTTTTATGACGTTTATCATCTGCTGTAATTTGAAGGCAGTCTGGAAACATTTTCTTTCTGATAATTCTAGTATTTTTCTCATAATATTTTATCGTAATTTTACTTGCCTCCTCCAGGACTGCTGCCGCTATTGCTTACGGCCTGGACAAGAAGGACGGCGAGAAGAACATCCTTGTGTTCGATCTGGGTGGTGGCACTTTTGATGTCTCCCTCCTCACCATTGACAACGGTGTGTTTGAAGTGGTAGCCACCAATGGTGACACTCACCTGGGAGGTGAAGACTTCGACCAGCGCGTCATGGAGCACTTCATCAAGCTGTACAAGAAGAAGACTGGCAAAGACGTGCGCAAGGACAACCGTGCTGTGCAGAAGCTGCGTCGTGAGGTTGAGAAGGCGAAGAGGGCCCTGTCTGCCCAGCACCAGGCCCGCATCGAGATTGAGTCCTTCTTTGAGGGAGAAGACTTCTCTGAGACCCTGACCCGTGCCAAGTTTGAGGAGCTGAACATGGTAAGTTGGCCACCTCATCAGTTGAACTATTGCACCACAAAAACATTCTTTGTTTATAGAACATTGCATTAGGCAAGCCTTTTTACCTTGTCTTTTATTTTGTTCAGGACCTGTTCCGTTCCACCATGAAGCCTGTACAGAAGGTGCTGGAAGATTCTGACCTGAAGAAGCCTGACATTGATGAGATTGTTCTGGTTGGAGGCTCCACCCGTATCCCCAAAATCCAGCAGCTGGTGAAGGAGTTCTTCAATGGCAAAGAGCCCTCCAGGGGCATCAACCCTGACGAGGCCGTGGCCTACGGAGCTGCCGTGCAGGCTGGAGTTCTGTCTGGAGAAGAGGACACTGGTAGGTCATCATCCTGAAACAGTACACAGTGATACAGTCTGTGCCACTGCATCAAGCTTGCACAATAGAAGACTTGGGCCATTTTACTTAAATGTTTCTTGTTCTTCTGTTACAGGTGATCTGGTTCTTCTCGACGTGTGCCCTCTGACCCTTGGTATTGAGACCGTTGGAGGAGTAATGACCAAGCTGATCCCCAGGAACACTGTGGTGCCCACCAAAAAATCCCAGATCTTTTCTACCGCCTCTGACAACCAGCCCACTGTCACCATCAAGGTCTATGAAGGTAAGACTTGGACCGCTTCCTGTAAACTAGCCAAACACAATGGAAAGAATTTTCACAAAATATTTCATATGTGTGATTACGTTGCTTCATTCTTGTGTATAGGCTGATAAATTGAGAGAAATGTTGCATAACTCTGGATATGATTATAATTTCAAACTTTCTCTTCAGGTGAGCGTCCCCTGACAAAAGACAACCATCTGCTGGGCACCTTTGACCTGACTGGTATCCCTCCTGCGCCTCGTGGTGTACCCCAGATTGAGGTCACCTTCGAGATTGATGTCAATGGTATCCTGCGTGTCACCGCTGAGGACAAGGGAACAGGCAACAAGAACAAGATCACAATCACCAACGACCAGAACCGACTGACACCTGAGGATATCGAGCGCATGGTGAATGATGCCGAGCGCTTCGCCGATGAGGACAAGAAGCTGAAGGAACGCATCGATGCCCGCAACGAGTTGGAGAGCTATGCCTACTCTCTGAAGAACCAGGTGGGCGACAAGGAGAAGCTTGGTGGAAAGCTGTCCGACGAGGATAAGGAAGCCATCGAGAAGGCGGTGGAGGAGAAGATTGAATGGATGGAGTCCCACCAGGATGCCGATCTGGAAGACTTCCAAGCCAAGAAGAAGGAGCTGGAGGAGGTGGTGCAGCCCATTGTCGGCAAGCTTTACGGTAGTGCCGGTGGACCCCCGCCCGAGGGTGGGGAAGGTGAGCAGGATGAGAAGGATGAGTTGTAGGCAGGTAGAAGTCAACTCAAGTTCTCTCTGTCGCCCCTTGCCTCTCTGGTAGCGGCACCTAGATGTACATAATGGACAGATTGGACTCAAATGGTGAGAGGAATGGTTGGGGAAAGGGTGGCGATAATAAGCGACCATACTGAATCTTCTGGAAAGACTTTTTGAAATGAACTATTTCAATGTGTTCAATGGTTCTCTTCGCTGTAGGGCGGAGATATTCGTCGGCCCGGATTTGAGGCTTGCTGCTGCTGTTCTCAGGCAGTCCTGAAAGGGGTTCTGTAGAGGGGAGGGGCTTAATGGGGTGGGTGGGGCTTCTGTGGGTTCAAGGGCTCGACGTGTTCACAGGCAATGTTAAAGTTATTTATTGAATCTGGTCATTGTAGAAAAGCCTTTCTACTGGAAAGACATTGAAATAAATGTTTGATACAAAACTGATTTTGTTTCTCTTATTACATGAGTTTATATTTCTACAGGGTATGACTTTTGGCAAGACAATCTAGGTTAAAAAGTTAAATCAAGTGCTCCAGTGTTTGATACAATGGTATGGATTTGTTACATTTTTCACTGTTCATTTTGTAGTACATCTAGCTAAATTTAACTTGAAACAAACACAAGCAATTACACTGTAGTACTTATTAAACCCTTTAATACAACATGAACATAACTATCTACAACATCCAGGCACATGTTATTACAGTCACAATACAATCGCTCTGTATGACTCCCTGAGTGTCCATCCCTCTGAACACAAAGTAAACTCTGCCCTGGGCTTGGTCCCCTTCTCCATTCCCCTCGGCACACACCTTCCAAGGCAATAAACACAGAGTGGTCTAAACGGTTGGGCAGCAAATCCCCTTAAAATTTCACCAGGATCCATCGACTTTTGTCTGCAAGCAGAGAAGGGATAACATTTTGGGGGTGTATTTTGGTGAAGAAATGTTATACTGCATTTTGTTGCAAGATTAATTTTCTTCCCCTTCCCTGGCCGGGTATAGCCTACCATTTTCAAGTAACTCTTATATACTACAAGGCATTAAGGATGGTATGCCATCCCAAACACTCCATGTATTTGATGCACATAGTCACACCTGAAAAGAAACACATTTTCATTTTGAGAATAGACAGAACAAACAAACTCTAATGTCAAGAAAAACACAATTCCAACTAAATCTGGTATTTTAATTACATTAGCTGAAAATATGACATTTATGGCCACACTCTCGCTTGTGTTAACGTACAATATGAACGGGGCAATATAGGCTGACAATATAGCTTTGGCAACCAGGTACCTCACCTTGACCTGTTTAGACATTTGAGATAGGCTACAGTATCAGAAGAATGCAACCAGGTTGATAATTTGGTTTCATAATGGAATCAGGGGCGTCACCAAGGTTTGAATACATTTGGGGCAGAGCCCAAGTAATGTGGGGCTGAACGGGGGAGGGACATGGCATGTATTTTACCTTACAGATCAAACTGAGTAGCATTTGGGGCACTCTACTGCGTTACAAGCTAAGTTACACATTGCTATAGAGTTGTTGACTTGAATCAAAAATTGAAAACATTAAAGATCTTATAACATATTATACTGGAACAGAATTGTTTTACATAATTATTATAATAATAATTAATAATAATAATTATTATAATTATTACAATTCGATGGAAGATTACCAGCACACTGAGCACTAACAGCTGAAAACAAAATAAACAGAAAAGGCTGTAGTGAAGCCATGGGTGGTGCAGTGTCCTGACTGGATCGGGGGTTTGGTCGGTGTGGCTGCTCTCTGCTGTCTCTCTGACCCTGAGAACATCAATCTCTTGTTGTCCTTCCTATGATATTGATAGAAAGGACAACATTAGGCCTACCTTTAAAAAATACAATTCACTTGTTTCATATTAGGCTATACTAGCATTTTCCCATTTGAAGGTGATCAGACCCGAGTATTACCATTTTCTGCCACTTCCCTCAAAACAGGCTCAACTTCCTCCTGCTAGAGGAAACATGACATGACAAAAGGTCAGCTCTCAAAAATCATCCATTAATACTTATTACACATGTGCTAGATGAATTGATTCTGATTGGCTGGAGGGGTGTTGATCAATTTCAGATAAACACATGGCTCTGACATAGTAGTCCTTATTACTGGTCTAAATTAATGCACCATGTTGAGACTTTCTTATGAGCTGAATATTATTGTGTAGCCTACATGGGTACTAGGAGATGGCATCAACAACTTTGGGGTTTCATGGCATCATTGTTGATGCCACGGTCGGGTCCTGGGGAACGCTCATGGAGAGGAGAGGTGCAGAGGAGAGGAAGAGTGCTCCTCAGGAGCACTTTCATGGCATCAACAACAGCTTTCATGGCATCAGCAACAGCTTTAGCAAAACCAGGAATACACTTATTTTAGTTTTATTAACTTTGTTCTAAATATTCCTTCACTCTCTATAGCAGACTTTAAATTAGTAATTTCAGTTACAAAGATGGATCATGTGAAAATGGCAATGACATGTCTGTCTGTCTACAAGTTAAATTCACTTGAATACATTGTTTTATCACTCACATTGGGCTGAAAATGAGACAGAATGTCTAGTGTCTTCTTTCTCGACATTTTCACGACACAACCTGTCAGCTCCGCCGCTGCTCAGATTAAACTGTCATTTTGTTGCCTGCTTCCCGGTTGGGTGGAGTTTTCCGTGTTTATGCACTGTGATTGGCCCGAAGATCCAAACACCGCCCAGCCGGCAAACTTCGTTGATAAAACGAACTAACCCATTTGTTTAAGCGCCCAAAACAGGTGCAAACACCGGTATTGCGCTGCATTTACCTTTTTAGAACCGGAATACACGTTCAGTTGACAAATTCACTCCCGGAACGCACGGCCCAATGACACCCCTGGATACGGTTAATATAAAACCTCATTGATTGTTAAGGTATGTGCGAAAATATTTGTGAATAGAATGTGAACAATATTATACCTATTGTAATGTAGAATGTTTCACTCTGAGTTTTGATAGGTGGGTCATCTGACGCAGGTCGCGCCCTCTACCTGTTGCTTTGTTGAACTGAGCTCCAAAGCAGAACAAGCTCTGATCTGGGACATAGCTAGCAGTCGGTCAGTAAGGGTTTTGAATCTTTGTTTCTGGGTTAGATTTGGATTTAGGCTGAGCTGTTGTCAGGCTTTCTTGTGGCTGAGCACTTTTGGTTTCACTCTCTGAGTTTCGATAGGTGATAGGTGAACATTGTGGACATCTGAACAGGGCGGGATTTTCACTACAATCTTACAAAGAGAGACTGAACTGAGCTCCAAAGCAGAACAAGCTCTTATCTGGGACATAGGAGATAGCAGTCGGTCAGGAAGGGGTTTTGAATCTTTGCTTCTGGGTTAGATTAGGATTTAGGCTGGGCTGTTGCTTTGTTGTGGAAATCTGAATAGGGCGGGTTCAGACGTGGTGACGAGCTATGACTCGGCACTGCTGTGGCATTTCCTGGTATTTAAATACTTAACTTA
This sequence comes from Centroberyx affinis, assembly GCF_046629955.1. Classification (NCBI taxonomy): domain Eukaryota; kingdom Metazoa; phylum Chordata; class Actinopteri; order Beryciformes; family Berycidae; genus Centroberyx; species Centroberyx affinis. The sequence continues at coordinate 51,117 of NW_027279034.1, read as the reverse complement.
ATTGTGTAAAGACCTTTGAATCTACCTGGGCGAGTCCACTGAGCAAGGACACTGATAAATTATTCTTCTCTACTACACTCATTGCCTGTCTTCTCACTCACCATGTGCTACCAATATATCCCTGTTATCCAGGGTAACCGAAAAAATAGCATCAGTGACAAAAGACAGGACAATCCTGAGAACCTTTTCTCTCAGAAAAGCCTCATCTACTCCCTCCTGTTTTTCTTTTGGCCTATGGAATTGTCAGTCTGCTGTAAATACAACAGAATTTATCCAAGCACTTGCAAATCTATACGACATTCTGGTTGGGCGTGGAGGTGGTACGGGTGCCCTCATTTCCAAAGAAGGAAAGGAAATTTACTAAGCTTTCTCCTCTAAGCAATAACTCCTCCTTTGAATACCATGCAATCATGGTACCTTCTCAATGTGGGGCACATTGAGGGGGTACTATCTGCAGTGGAAAACCTTACTACCAAAAGTGAGTAGATTCGAGTCGAGTCGAGCCGGTACCAAGCAGTGGAAAAGCGGCAAATTATCCATCTGGTCAAACCCCAAGCGGCTGACTTCCTTTCACTTCTGTCCTCATTTGACTTCAAACAGGTCTCCACCCCTCCCACACACAAAGCGGGCAATACACTCAATCTGATTGTGACTCGGAACTGCTCCACAGCAAATCTGACTGTCACCCCCTTACATCTGTCAGACCACTTATTTATTCAATTTACGGTTTCCTTACCGGAACATCCTCACGTTCCGCCGCAAATGGCCTCCTTCTGACGAAACCTCTGGTCCCTCACACCGGCTCAGCTCTCCAATGAGGTCTCGGCTACCTTGCCTCCTCATAACGAATTCTCCTCACTCCACGTCAATGAGGCTACAGACACACTTTGCTCCACGCTAGCCTCCTCTCTAAACAATCTCTGCCCCATCTCATCCAAACCTGCTTGTAACACCCCCCCCAGTCCATGGCTCACTGATGTCATCAGAGAGCAACAGGCGGGGCTCAGAGCAGCTGAGAGGAAATGGCACAAATCCAGAGATCCCACTGACCTCAGTGACTATCAGTCTCTCCTATCAGCATTCTCCTCCCATTTAAAAACTGCCAAGACCACTTATTATCAGGATAAAATCAGCAGCGCCAAAGACGCTCGGAAAATATTTTCAGCTTTCAACTCACTCCTCAACCCTCCACCACCGCCTCCCTCAACTTTGCTCACTGCTGACATCTTCGCCTCCTTCTTTACTGATAAGGTTTCTGCCATCAGTAATCAGTTCTCTGAGCCTGACCAGCTCAGTCTGCCACTGCCAGCTAACAAGGCCTCACTCCTCTCATTTTCCCATCTTACCGAGGAACAAGTCTCCAAGTGTCTGCTTGACTCTCATCCCACTACCTGTCCATTGGACCCCACACCCTCCAACCTCCTGCAGGCCATTTCACCCACACTTATCCCTGCAGTCACACACATCATCAACTCCTCACTTACAACTGATGTGTTCCCCACTGCTTTTAAGCAATACTTGAGCGCACAGTCTTTAATCAAGTCTCTGAATTCCTTTCTGAGAACAACCTGTATGATCCTAACCAGTCTGGCTTCAGGCTCGGACACTCAACCGAGACTGCGCTCTTGTCTGTAGTGGAAACACTGTGATCAGCAAGAGCTGATGGTCAGTCTTCTGTTCTAATGTTGCTAGACATATCGGCTGCCTTTGACTCGGTTAACTACCAAATCCTCCTCTCCACACTCGCTGAGCTTGGCTTCTCAGGATCTGCTCTCCGCTGGTTTGAGTCCTACCTCTCAGGGAGATCTTTTATAGTGTCTTGGAGGGGGTAAGTGTCTAAATCGCACTGCTTGTCCACAGGGGTACCTCAAGGGTCAGTGCTTGGACCCCTTCTCTTTTCAATATACACCACCTCACTTGGTGCAGTCATCTGCTCACATGGCTTCTCATACCATTCATATGCTGATGACACCCAGCTCTTCCTATCGTTCCCGCCAGAAGACCCCCCAGTCTCGGCACAGATATCGGCATGCCTCGCTGATATCTCGGCATGAATGAAAGAACACCACCTTCAGCTTAACCTATCAAAGACTGAGCTCCTTGTCATCCCAGCCGGTCCCTCTATACAACAACAGATCAGTATCCAGCTTGAATCAGCTCAGCTCATTCCCGCAAAGTCTGCCCGAAACTTGGGTGCCATGATTGATAACCAACTAACATTTAGGGAGCATGTGGCTTCTGTTGCTCGGTCATGTCGATTTGCCCTGTACAACATCAGGTAGATTAGACCCTACCTGTCTGAACATGCAGCATAACTCCTAGCACCGGCTCTTGTAATTTCACGCCTTGACTACTGCAACTCCTTACTGGCAGGGCTCCCGGCATGTACGCTCAAACCTCTGCAGATGATCCGGAACGCAGTGGCGCGTCTGGTCTTCAACCAGCCCAAAACAGCATGTTACTCCACTGTTGATATCCCTCCACTGGCTCCCAGTTGCTGCCCACATCAAGTTCAAGTCCTTGATGCTCGCCTACAAAGCAGCAACCAAAGCAGCACCTACCTGAACTCCCTCATTCAGGTCTACGCTCCCTCCCACTCACTATGCTCTGCCAAGGAGCAGCACCTGGTGCTGCCACCACAACAAGGCCCTAAGTCTCTAGTTAGACTCTTCTCTTCTGTGGTTCCTCGGTGGTGGAACGAGTTACCAAACTCCATTCAATCCGCAGAGTCCCTCTCAGTCTTTAAGAAAAGGCAAAAGACCCAGCTCTTTAGCGAACACCATCTCACCTGATGGACTGTGTAATTGCTAAAAAAAAAAAATCGTTATCTGCCTCTATGCACTCGATGCACTGCCTCTATGCACTGCCTCTTGGCACCTATGTCCTGTTGGACTAGAACTTAGCTCTATGGCCCTTACTCTCGTTGTTCTCTCCTGACTAGATCCTTGCTTGTGTTGTAATAAAATCTCATGTGTATGTCGCTTTGGATAAAAGCGTCTGCCAAATGGGAAATTGTAATTGTGATTGTGAATGTAATTTTTGTGGCGAAAGGTTAAAAGTGGTGGACAGCCATGAGGCAGCCAGCCTATCACTGCTATGCTGACAACATTTGACTGTACCTCTCCTTCCGCCCCTCAGATACACAAATTGATGGCCGCATCTCCGCATGTCTCAAAGACATCAGTGCTTGGATGTCTGTGCACCACCTCAAGCTCAATCTTGACAAGACAGAGCTACTCTTTCTCCCAGGGAAAGATTGCCCTCTCACAGACCTCTCCATCTCCGTTGACAACACCACTGTGTTGCCCTCTCAGACTGCCAAGAACCTAGGGGTGATCATGGACAACCAGCTGTCCTGCTCTGCCTACATTGCAGCGACAACCCACTCCTGTAGGTTCTCCCTCTATAACATCTGCAAAATTCGCCTGTTACTTACGAGGGAAGCGGCACAACTCCTGGTCCAGGCACTTGTCATCTCCCGCCTGGACTACTGCGACGTTCTCTTGGCCGAGCTACCCGCCTGTGCCATCAGACCCTGACAGTGCATTCAGAACGCTGCAGCCCGTCCTGGTGTTCAACCAACCAAAATTCTCTCACGTCACTCCCCTCTTCCGGTCGCTTCACTGGCTTCCCATCTTTAAATAAAAAAAAACCAAACTTTTAATTTCAATGAATGCTACTTATTCCTAGTGAAAGGCTTAGTTGATGAAGAATGGGATGCACAGTTGGTTTCACTACTGTTGACAAAATGTACTATTGTAAGTCGCTTTGGACAAAAGCGTCTGCTAAATGACGTAATGTAATGTACAGCGAACCAGCGCTTCCTTGTCTGTCGGCAAATCAGCTGAGTCAAAGTAGCGTCTACGTCATACACAGCGAGCTAGTGGCAGACGATTACACCTGTGACTGACAAGTTTTACAGCCAATGAAATTCCAATTCTAACGGTGTATAACTTGTATGGTTCAGCAAGAGGGCACGCTTCACAGCCTCTGCATAAAACAGGTAGAGACTTGTGGCTGTTTTCCATGGTGCACTAGTTGTGCACACTGAGAGCATTATGTGCAGAATATACACACTTCTGCGCCTGTAAAAGACTATTTATACCGTTCTTTTTGAGTATACACTTAATTTCAAATGCCGAAAGCTAAACAGAAGAATCATTTTATCGTGGAAGAAGCCCTGGAGGAAATCGCTTGCCTTATTTAGGCTACCTTATTTACCGTGGTCAATTGATGTTTCTTATTTGTGCAATTTTTACATAGGACTATATACTGTGCCCCCTTTTTACCTGATACAGCCATTCAAAAAATAAAGACACGACTATATACAATATAGTTATTTGGCTTTATGTCTAAATTGTTTTGGTATGTTCACATAAAAATCATTTGGATAACATTTGGATATTGGTAAGCCCATTTGGCCACTTTTGGAGAGGTTTTGAGTCACTAAGAGGTGACCAAAAATAACTTTATAAAATAGAATAAAGGCTTCTTATGAGTAATATGTCTGGTATTGTTGAAATTAACAAAAATATATAGTCTTATATACTTCTAAAGACTCATAATGTTTAGTTACCAGGTGTCCCTTTGGAGTCTTCAAATGGCCATTTGGAAATCTGCCTAGACATTACCCTAGCAAAAACATTGCCAAATACTAATTTTTTGTTTTTTTGTCATCTACTTTGAACCTGAATTTGGTCAGGCCTGTGGCTATGGCTCCATTTAGTTTCTAGGCTGAAATAGCACAGCCACAGGTAACTGTCTACACTCAATTTTTTTTTTTTCTTTTAGGCGAGAAAGAAATTTCAATTTCCACTGTGTTTGAGCTTGTGTTACTCAGTGTCAGTAACACTTAGGGTAATTCTGACACTTGGAGAAGAAACTCACAAGGCTTAGCTTTCAGAAATTACCAAGATTATGCCTGTAGTCACAGGGGTTCAAGTACAGTAACCATTTTATTTTGGGTATGTCATTTTCAGCCTTGTCTTCAGAAAAAGGGGGTGCTATCCAAATGGTAAGATAGGCTCTAGTAAATGTGAGATAAGTGCGTGCGTAATAGCGCATTCCAGGGATTCCATACAGTAAATTCACAACTGAACAATCCTGACATGTTTTTTTAAATACCTTATAGTTCGTTATTTTTTATCATTAAATTGCACAGTTCTTGTTGCAGTTTGCTTACTCCAGTATGTTTGGCGATGTGCCTATAATATTTTAGATGATAAAATATTGCCTGTGCCTTAGTTTCCCCCTGTATATATTGTATTTTAGAAATAAATACACAGACACTGATTTGGTTGTGTTACTTTGATTACAAAGATGAATTTTTGAAGTATGGCATTTTTTCCCCCTATGTAGGCTACATTAGGTAATATGATTTGCTGTGGATGCAGATGCGGTCTGTTGGCTCTTTGAGTCACCATATTCCTTTTGGTTTCAATTATAAGTATTCATCATGAGAATGATGAATAATCATAAACATTCCTATGACAATTTTCTGTCTATTTTGACTTTTTATTTAGGCTACAAAAGCTAACTGGGCTATAAAAAAAACCCTGATAACGATTCCTTAAATAACAGAAATAATCACTTGTATATTTGGCTATGCAGCTAGATCTATGTGAGAGCACTGATGCTGCATTCTGGAGAAAGGTTAATTTAGTATTCACTGACTTATGTGTTGATTATATATAGCCTACACAGGAACTATAGGCTTATTTACCCCTATCAATGATGTATTTAAATTTCTGCTTGTGTATTTTGAGGCTTTGTTCTTGATTTCACGCTTTTGAATGCGCAGCTAAAACGGAACCAGTGTAGACACAAATGCAGGACTCATGCCTGTTGCTGACGTGCAGCTGATGCGACGCGTACAGTGTAGATTGTGGTTTACGAGTGTCGCTTTTTCTGTTTATTGAGGGGTTTCAGGGCCTTCGGTCTGCCTAGGCGTTTTTGAAGCGGCTGCGCCTGTAGCGACGCTTCTCGGTGTGATCGCCCCCTGCTTTCCGTATATCAGTGGGGTTGGGATCCCACGCATAGTAGAATATGCAAGCAGCATTGCTAGCCGTATTTCCACGTAGCGTATAAGAGAGCACATGTCATGAATGCAACGTCCTGACGTTGTTGTCTGTTCTGCAGATTTCTTCATAGGATTTGAGCAAAATACAAGCAAAGATGAGACTGATGTGCTTGGTGTTACTGGTCGCCGGTACCGTGTTTGCCAATGAAGACGACAAGAAGGAGGACGTGGGAAGCGTGATAGGAATCGACCTGGGGATCTCTTACTCATGGTAAGACGTTATGGTTTGGCTGTTTAAAAAAACAAAACAAAAACAAACAGTGTCACACTGGAATTAAATGAGTAGTGCTTTTCAATGACAGTAATTACTAAAAATCTTTGCTGCAGTGTTGGAGTGTTCAAGAACGGCCGTGTGGAGATTATTGCCAACGACCAGGGAAACCGCATCACCCCATCATATGTGGCCTTCACCAGTGAGGGTGAGCGTCTGATTGGTGATGCTGCCAAGAACCAGCTGACCTCCAACCCTGAGAACACAGTCTTTGATGCCAAGAGGTTGATTGGTCGCACTTGGGGTGACTCCTCTGTGCAACAGGACATCAAGTACCTGCCCTTCAAGGTAAGTTTCTTACTCTGATGGTATGAAGTTAAGTGTGTGGTTGTAGGGTCTGAAGTTATTTAGACAGTGTTTTTAGCGGCAAACTTTCTAAAATGATGTTTCTTTCTCTTGCTCTCTAGATTATTGAGAAGAAGAGCAAGCCCCATATCCAGGTCGAAATTGCTGCTGGCCAGATGAAGACATTTGCCCCTGAGGAGATCTCTGCCATGGTGCTGACTAAGATGAAGGAGACTGCTGAGGCTTACCTGGGCAAGAAGGTACAAAATTTGTTTCCATATCGAATCATACACTGGTCCTGAACGAGCGTTGGATGTGTCGATTTAATTTCCCCTTCTGTTTCCTCAGGTCACACATGCTGTGGTCACTGTCCCTGCCTACTTCAGTGATGCCCAGCGTCAGGCCACCAAGGATGCTGGAGTCATCGCTGGTCTGAATGTTATGAGAATCATAAATGAGCCGTAAGTGTCTTATGACAACCTTTATCATCTGCTGTAATTTTAAGGCAGTCTGGTAACATTTTCTTCGTTATTATATTTTCTCATAATATATTATTTTTATTTTACTTGCCTTCTCCAGGACTGCTGCCGCCATTGCCTATGGCCTGGACAAGAAGGAGAGTGAGAAGAACATCCTTGTGTTCGATCTGGGTGGTGGCACTTTTGATGTCTCCGTCATCTTCATTGACAATGGTGTGTTTGTGGTGTTAGCCACCAATGGTGACACTCACCTGGGAGGTGAAGACTTTGACCAGCGGATCATGGAGCACTTCATCAAGCTGTACAAGAGGAAGACTGGCAAAGATGTGCGCAAGGACAACCGTGCTGTGCAGAAGCTGCGTCGTGAGGCTGAGAAGGCGAAGAGGGCCCTGTCTGCCCAGCACCAGGCCCACATGGAGATTGAGTCCTTCTTTGAGGGAGAAGACTTCTCTGAGACCCTGACCCGTGCCAAGTTTGAGGAGCTGAACATGGTAAGTTGGCCACCTCATCAATTGAGACTTGGAGAACTATTGCACCACAAAAACATTCTGTGTTTACAGAACATTGCATTAGGCAAGCCTTTTTACCCTGTCTTTTATTTTGTCCAGGACCTGTTCCATTCCATCAGGAAGCATGTACAGAAGGTGCTGGAAGATGCTGACCTGAAGAAGTCCGACATTGATGAGATTGTCCTGGTTGGAGGCTCCACCCGTATCCCCAAAATCCAGCAGCTGGTGAAGGAGTTCTTCAATGGCAAAGAACCCTCCAGGGGCATCAACCCTGATGAGGCCGTGGCCTATGGAGCTGCCGTGCAGGCTGGAGTTCTGTCTGGAGAAAAGGACACTGGTAGGTCATCTTCCTGAGACAGTATATCTATGCCACTGCATCAAGCTTGCAGAATACAAGACATGGGCCTGTTTACTTCAAGTACAGGTGATTTCAGGGTATCCACGGGTCATTAAAAAGTATGAAAAGGCCTTAAATGTCATTAAAAAGTCTGAAATATGGTTCCCAGCGGTCTTAAATATTTAGCAATAATCAGTAATATTTTACTGGGTCATTGCACAAAATAACCATAATATCAGCAGGGTTTGCAAGTGTTGTTGATCACTGTCAGTCACTCCACTGTTACTGCAATGGCTGCTGAGATTTCAAGCTTTCTGAACAAGCAGTCCGGTCTGTAGGCTACTCTCTGTTTTGGTGGAAAATCTGGTGAAAAAAAACATTTTCAGCAGTGGTGACGCTACCGAATGATGTCACTGCACATAAATATATCTGTCAAGCAATATGCTAACAATCTGTTGCTATCCATCCATCCATCCATCTTCAACCACTTATCCGAGGTCGGGTCGCGGAGGTAGCAGTTCCAGCAGGGGGCCACAAACTTCCCTTTCCCTGGCCACATTAACCAGCTCTGACTGGGGGATCCCAAGGTGTTCCCAGGCCAGCGTGGAGATGTAATCCCTGCACCTAGTCCTCGGTCTGCCCCGTGGCCTCCTCCCAGCTGGACGTGCCTGGAAAACCTCCCTAGGGAGGCGACCAGGAGTCATCTTTACTAGATGCCTGAACCCGACCTGCCCCAACCTGTTGCTAGTAAGCAGCTAAATGGTATTGGGTAAAGTGGGGTAGCTACAGCTTGAGTTGCTAGACCTTTGGGTTAGCTGATAGCATGGCATCGCTAGCTATTGATTCCATCTTTTACTTGACTTCATTTATAATAGTTCTGTGGGATGGGTTTTAAACACACACACAACAGTGTGCAATGGGATAAACCTCTTCACTTGACATTTCTGAAGTGTAACACTACTTGGCTAGCTGATTTCTGTTGTAAAAAATAGTCAGTAATTTGCTGTCTGTGTTGGTCATGTTGCCACACTGTAGGCTATGTGAAACTTTATAATTCTGACCGATTAATTCAGGCCGGAACAAAATTGATGCATTGTGACTGTTTTGGAACTTTCGAGTGAAATGAGTGTGAGAAACAAGTGGGAAAGTCAGTGCAGACATACAGATATACAGGAGCTAGCTAGCTAATACAGAGCGAAAATGCAAATTTTCTCAAAAATAGCTAGAAGAGAAAGATTTTCAGGCATGGTTGCACGTCATTGACGTAAACAGAGTGGCATTAAAAGGTCTTAAAAGTGGCTTTAAAAAGGTCTTTAAAAAGCATTAAATTCAATTTGCTGATACCTGCAAATATAGTGATGATTGTTTCTTGTTCTTCTGTTACAGGTCATCTGGTTCTTCTCGATGTGTGCCCTTGGACCCTGGGTATTGAGACCGTTGGAGGAGTAATGACCAAGATGATCCCCAGGAACACTGCGTTGCCCATCAGGTACATCAGCATCTTTTCTACCACCTCTGACTACCAGCCCACTGTCACCATCAAGGTCTATGAAGGTAAGACTTGGACCTCTTCCTGTAAACTAGCCAAACACAATGGAAAGAATTTTCACAAAATATTTCATGTGTGATTAGGTTGCTTCATTCTTGTGTATAGACTGATAAGATATGAGAAATGTTGCATAACTCTGGATATGGTTATAATTTTCAACTTTATCTTCAGGTGAGCGTCCCCTGACAAAAGACAACGCTCTGCTGGGCACCTTTGACCTGAATGGTATCCTTCCTGCACCTCGTGGTGTACCCCAGATTGAGGTCACCTTTGAGACTGATGTCAATAATATCCTGCGTGTCACTGCTGAGGACAAGGACACAGGCAACAAGAACAAGATCACAGTCACCAACGACCAGAACCGACTGACACCTAAGGATATCGAACGCATGGTGAATGATGCCGAGCGCTTTGCCCATGAGGACAAGAAGCTGAAAGAACGTATCGATGCCCGCAACGAGTTGGAGAAATATGCCTACTCTCTGAAGAAGGCGGTGGAGGAGAAGATTGAGTGGATGGAATCCCACCAGGATGCCGATCTGGAAGACTTCCAAGCCAAGAAGAAGGAGTTGGAGGAGGTGGTGCAGCTCATCGTCGGCAAGCTTTACGGTAGTGCCGGTGGACCCCCGCCCGAGGGTGGGGAAGGTGAGCAGACTGAGAAGGATGAGTTGTAGGCAGGTAGAGGTCAACTCAAGTTTTCTCTATCACCCCTTGCCTCTCTGGTAGCGGCACCTAGATGTACATAATGGACATAAGGGAAGCTGGCCCCATTAGCTCCAGAGCTAATGCTAACCTTGAAGCTAACAGCAAGGCAACGGTAGAGAATTGCTTTGTTAAGTTGTCTTCCTATAACTTAACAGTTCCCTGTCAGGATTCCAATTCCAGTTCTAGTTTTACTGGATCTTAGTGCTGCTTTTGATACAGTAGACCATAACATACTGGTAGGCAGACTGGAAAAATGGGTAGGGTTGTCTGGTCCTAAACTGGCTTAAATCTTACTTACAAGACAGAGACTACTTTGTATCTATTGGTAACTGCGTATCTGAGTGAACAAAAATGACGTGTAGAGTTCCTCAGGTGTTGATTCTTGGGCCTCTTTTGTTCAATCTTTACATGCTCCCACTGGCTCAAATTATGCAAAACAACAGTATTTCCTATCATAATCATGCAGACGATACTCAAATCTACATAGCTTTTTCAACAGATGACTAGGGTCCAATCGATTCACTAAACATGTGCATTGAACAAATCAATGATTGGATGTGGCACAATTAACTAAATAAAGATAAAACTGAAATAATTGTTTTTGGTTCCAAAGAGCTAGAGACCAAAGAGAATTAAAGTCAGTGCTCACCTTGAATCCCTCTCGCTGAAGACTAAAAAACAAGTCAGAAATCTTGATGTAGTTATGGACTCTGACCTGAACTTCAATAGCCACATCAAAACAATTACAAAATCTGCCACAACAATAACCACAAGCAATTACACTGTAGTACTTATTAAACACTTTAATACAATATTGACATAACTATCCACAACACCCAGGCACGTCATGTTATTACAGTCACAATACAGTCACTGTGTATAACTCCCTGAGTGTCCATCCCTCTGAACACAAAGGCCAGCTGTATCGTCTCTGCTGAGGCACCTGGGCCCTGGACTTGGTCCCCTTCTCCATTCCCCTCGACACACACACACACCCTCCAAGGCACACACAGAGTGGTCGTCCAACCGTTTAGACCACTCTGTGTGTTTATTGCAAATCACCTTGAAATTTCATCAGGATCCATCGACTTTTGTCTGCAAGCAGAGAAGGGATAACTTAAAATATGCAATACAAGCTCTACAAATACATTTTCTTGGGTTTTTTGATAGGATTTTAGTCAAGAGCTACAATGCTTCATAGCCTGTACAGTTGTAGAACTGAACAGTTCATAAGATATTAAGAGTTAAGTGCAACCACAACAAACCAGCAACAAATGAGAAATGTATCTCACCAACATGGTGCTGTGACAAGTATAAAGGTGATACACTACTAACTGAGATGCAGAGTAATTTACCAATACATAGGATATGATGTTACAATTCGTTGTGTGATAATCTGTGGCAAGCATTCACACAGAAGCCCTATTCAGATTTCAAATGCATGCTGTTGTAACCCACAAATGGTGACTATAGAAGACATCAGGCTATGCTGCCATAAATCTACTGGACCATCAGACAGGCAGCACCATTCACTAGTCACTTAAACAAAATATGTGTATGTGAGTGCAGGTATTTCACTAGGTTTATCAAGTGGGCCCCTCCCATCTTAGCTGGTTAATAACCAAATATAGCTGGACAGACCCAGAGTCAGGTCGTCAGCTAACGTTACATATTCACTGAATAAACTTTATACAATATTATGAATGCATTCACATATTCAAATATTAAATACTTAATTTCCTCATACAAGGTAGTCACTGTTTTGGTGACTTGTTTGTTTCCAGCTTTCACTGTATTTTGCTAACAGCTAGCAGCACTGGCTCAGCAGCTTGCAGTCAAGCGTCCTGTCAGTGTGTGGCTGTATGTTTTGATATTAGAACTAGCGTTTCACTCTAGGATGGCATCGGAAAAAAAGGAAAGGGGACATAGGGACATATTTTACTCAGCGTAAACATGGAAGTAGGCCTAATGGAACTGTTTAAGTGATAGACGAACACTAATTCTATTTGAGTTTTCTATTCATATTGGATTCATATGTTATCAGGTGAGTGAAGCAAGGCTCTGGGTAAGTAACAAATTTGACTCCATCACGTAAGTAACAAATTTGACTCTACCATGATTTGAGCTGAGGTGGAGCGCAGAACACCCAGATCTCCTCTGGTCCGCTGCTCCCGAAGCTGGCTGGCCATGGTCGGGTCCTGGGGAACGCTCATGGAGAGGAAGAGTGTTCCTCAGGATAGAAAACCCAGCTCCACCATGTTCTACCCCAGTGATTCTCAACCTTTTTCATATCAAGGACCCTAATTTAGTCCACATTAGGGCCACAGACCCCTATTTGATTAAATTTTGTATCTCAGACCCAAATCTGAGAATATTTTTATTGTCAGATATGATTTTGTCCAGAATTCCATGACTAGAGAGATAACAGCGAAACTATGATCAAAATAGTAATTCTAATACATTTTCAAATTATGTTAACTTCTTGTAAATGAAATAGTGGTGAGGTTTAACAATTTATCAATTTGCTGGGGACCCCTTGGAACCAACCCAAGGACCCCTGGTGGTCCCCGGACTCCACGTTGAGAACCACTGTTCTACCCCAAACTGGACAACTTCTCACTTGTTAGAATAGAATACTTTATTAACCCACAGGGAAATTTGTTTTGCAATAGTAGGAATTGTCAAGTCAAGTTTATTTATGTAGCCCTTTGTCACAAGCATGTCTCAGAGGACTTTACAGAGTGTGTCTAGCTAGGTCTAACTAAACACAATCAATGGTGAACAGAGTTATGTAAGACAAACATAGCAAACAAAAAAAAACAGGTAGGCAAGAGCAGGCATGTGTATTGGCAAACACATACATATACCACACAGTACAAAAGGCAGGATGTGGACATGATATATAAAGTAACTATGAGTCCTTGTTTAGAAAGTTGATGCTGGTTGGTTGGGATAAATTATGTATGTGCACAGTTTGTTTTAAAAAGCAGGCTTTTGTACCTTGGTTCCAGAGGCAGTTTAGTGTTTAGTGGATGAGTGAGGTCCTATACGATTTGTTTGGTCTTGCGGATGGTCCTGATTTTGTAGAGGGATGCTATATTTTGGCATATGGTGCAGCAGACCTTACTTGCTATCTAGACTATTTTGTTAATTTTATCGAGTTGGGTATAGAGAGTGAACCGTACCAGCCGAGGAAACAGAATGTTTAGATGCTCCCAGTGATGATGGTTAGGTCCAGTCATGTCTCCTAGCTTGTCTAGGACTCAGTTCACCTCTTACTGTACCAGTGTTGTCCTGCCCTTCTCTCTCTGTCAGGTTCAGCTGAGGAGGAGGCGACTGGGCAGAAGGAGAGGCTAACGGACACTCAAGAAACCATGTTCATTTATAATACTGCCTTTCTGCCACACAGACCCTCAATCCCTCCACCAGGGACCAGAGAAGAGCTTGGCTGGTGGAAGCCCCTAAAAATTCATGACTACAGTGTATCAGATGCTGGATCCGATGCTGTTTAACGCCTCTGGCCAGCCGTGCCACTACAGCTGTCGGAGGTGCCCCCTGTCCCAGCTAAACCAGCACTCCACTGCTTGACAGAGGTCATCAGATCAGTCTTTTAGATGATCAAATGTACACTCCCCACATAGAGCTGTTAGCAGCCTCCTCAGAACAGGACCAAGTACTATTTCAGAAAGGAATTGTTTTAGTCTGAGACAATCCTGCTTAATTCATCTAGTTTAATAATTCTGTGCCTTTTCCAATCCTTGAAATTTAAATTGTCACTTTGTTGTGTCAATGGGACATGAGAATAAAGAATAAGAAAAGTAGCCTATGCTATTTAAAAAAAAAAAAAGGGAAAGAAGAATAACTTAGGCTAACATAAACTACATTGGGTAGTCCTCATTCCTCAAGTAGGACTAATACAGCAGAGCAAGCACAGGTTTTGGTCTGAACCACCGAAAATCAGATCAACAAAATGATCTCTTGACATATGAACACACTCACTTGTTCTGCCACATGCCATGGGTTGTTCAGATTACTCAAGGATGGTCATCAAACTTTAAAAGCCAATACGATGTGAATGATTAATATGTGTAATAATGTGTGCCTAATACTTGCGTAAGAAGGCTTTCCAGATAGCCTCCTGCTCTCATCCTTTTTCTTTTATGAGTTTTTAACTGGACATGAGACGGTGGGTAAAATTGTGTTTGTTCATGAATGTTCAGATCTCACTGTTTCAAATGTGTAAACATTTTTGGGGGCGTATTTTGGTGAAGAAATGTTATACTGCATTTTGCTGCAAGATTAATTTTCTTCGCCTTCCCTGGCCGGGTATAGCCTACCGTTTTCAAGTAACTCTTATACACTACAAGGCATTAAGCATGGTATGCCTCATCATCCCAAACACTCTCCATGTATTTGATGCACATATGAACGGGGCAATATAGGCTGACAATATAGCTTTGGTAACCATGGTACCTCACCTTGACCTATTTAGACATTTGAGTATCAGACAGAATAGTATCAGCTACAGTATCAGAAGAATGCAACCAGGTTAATGATTTGGTTTCATAATGGAATGTGTGCTGTTATGTAGCATAATGTTATATGTAAGGCCAATATACAGTACAGTATACAAAATAATTATGTACAGCTGTTATTAAACAATACCATGAGTGAAACAATAGGCTGGAGAGGGCCCATATCATATTAAAAACTGAATATTCAGATTACTGCCGGCTTGTTTCACTTCAAAGTAGATAAGCCGTAATTGGGAGGCAGAGTCTGTACATTCACTGATGTAACTTACAGGCAACCTAGTTCATCTGATGTAACTTCATTTACTTCTATTTACTCACATACATATTACACAGGGCTTGCACATGCATCTATGATAATTACCAAACGTGGGCAAATAAGCGGCAGCCAGCATGCCCGACATAACCAATGAGCTTGTTACAACGAGCTGCTGTTTACCCAATCCCCATCGTAGAGGTCGGTGAGGCAGAAATGACGGCTCATATACAGAGAGCACAACATCAACATCACTTCAGATCCACAAGCTGAGAATAGACGAAACGGAGAGACACGTACTGAGATACGAGGCTGACTTCAATTGAGATAGCGCCGTGATCCACTGATTAAGGTATGTGCGACAATATTTGTGAATAGAATGTGAACGTATTTTTTTTGTGGCGAAAGGTTAAAAGTGGTGGACAGCCATCAGGCAGCCGGCTAAGCTAACGTGTTAACCTAAAGTTAATCGTGGTTTCTAATCAGCAGACCAGCCAATATGACAGAGAAGAAGTGTGGATATTTGTGATTATCTGTGGTGCGCAGAGTAGCATACTTTAAACGACTAATTATGACAAGAATACTTCCCTCGCATGGTCTTGTTAGGCACTCCAACGTTGCTATCAACAGGTAGATGGAAAAACTATCGGTGTTCATTATCGGACAAGGCATAGTATAATATCCAACCAGCATTGCTAGCCGCATAGAGATATAACACCGCTAGCCGTATTTCCACGTAACTATGTAAGAGAGCACACATCATGAATGCAACGTCCTGACGTTGTTTTCTGTTCCCCAGATTTCGTCATAGGATTTGAACAAAAATACAAGCAAAGATGAGACTGATGTGCTTGGTGTTGCTGGTCGCCGGTACCGTGTTTGCCGATGAAGACAACAAGAAGGAGGACGTGGGAACCGTGATAGGAATCGACCTGGGGACCACCTACTCATGGTAAGAGGTTATCGTTTGGCTGTTTAAAAACGGTGTCACACTGGAATGAAATGAGTAATGCTTTTCAATGATAATAATTACTAAAAATCTTTGCTGCAGTGTTGGAGTGTTCAAGAACGGCCGTGTGGAGATTATTGCCAACGACCAGGGAAACCGCATCACCCCATCATATGTGGCCTTTACCAGTGAAGGTGAGCGTCTGATTGGTGATGCTGCCAAGAACCAGCTGACCTCCAACCCTGAGAACACAGTCTTTGATGCCAAGAGGTTGATTGGTCGCACTTGGGGTGACTCCTCTGTGCAACAGGACATCAAGTACCTGCCCTTCAAGGTAAGTTTCTTACTCTGATGGTATGAAGTTAAGTGTGTGGTTGTAGGGTCTGAAGTTATTTAGACAGTATTTTTAGCGGCAGACTTTCTAAATTGATGTTTCTTCCTTGCTCTCTAGGTTATTGAGAAGAAGAGCAAGCCCCATATCCAGGTCGAAATTTCTGCTGGCCAGATGAAGACATTATCCCCTGAGGAGATCTCTGCCATGGTGCTGACTAAGATGAAGGAGACTGCTGAGGCTTACCTGGGCAAGAAGGTACAAAATTTGTTTCCATATCTAATCATACACTGGTCCTGAACGAGTGTTGGATGTGTTGATTTGATTTCCCCTTCTGTTTCCTCAGGTCACACATGCTGTGGTCACTGTCCCTGCCTACTTCAATGATGCCCAGCGTCGGGCCACCAAGGATGCTGGAGTCATCGCTGGTCTGAATGTTATGAGAATCATAAATGAGCCGTAAGTGTCTTATAACAATGTTTATCATCTGCTGTAATTTAGAATAGAATAAACTTTATTGTCCAGCCGAGGCAGGAAAATTGTCCTTGGTCTCACCCAGGAAAATATAAACACAAACATATCCACAAGTTAAAAAAAACATCAACAAACATCATTTGAAGGCAGTCTGGAAACATTTTCTTCCTTATTATATTTTCTCATAATATATTATTTTTATTTTACTTGCCTTCTCCAGGACTGCTGCCGCCATTGCCTATGGCCTGGACAAGAAGGAGAGTGAGAAGAACATCCTTGTGTTTGATCTGGGTGGTGGCACTTTTGATGTCTCCCTCCTCACCATTGACAACGGTGTGTTTGAGGTGTTAGCCACCAATGGTGACACTCACCTGGGAGGTGAAGACTTCGACCAGCGCGTCATGGAGCACTTCATCAAGCTGTACAAGAAGAAGACTGGCAAAGACGTGCGCAAGGACAACCGTGCTGTGCAGAAGCTGCGTCGTGAGGTTGAGAAGGCGAAGAGGGCCCTGTCTGCCCAGCACCAGGCCCGCATTGAGATTGAGTCCTTCTTTGAGGGAGAAGACTTCTCTGAGACCCTGACCCGTGCCAAGTTTGAGGAGCTGAACATGGTAAGTTGGCCACCTCATCAGTTGAACTATTGCACCACAAAAACATTCTTTGTTTATAGAACGTTGCATTAGGCAAGCCTTTTTACCTTGTCTTTTATTTTGTCCAGGACCTGTTCCGTTCCACCATGAAGCCTGTACAGAAGGTGCTGGAAGATTCTGACCTGAAGAAGCCTGACATTGATGAGATTGTTCTGGTTGGAGGCTCCACCCGTATCCCCAAAATCCAGCAGCTGGTGAAGGAGTTCTTCAATGGCAAAGAGCCCTCCAGGGGCATCAACCCTGACGAGGCCGTGGCCTACGGAGCTGCTGTGCAGGCTGGAGTTCTGTCTGGAGAAACGGAAACTGGTAGGTCATCATCCTGAGACAGTACACAGTGATACAGTCTGTGCCACTGCATCAAGCTTGCACAATAGAAGACTTGGGCCATTTTACTTCAAGGTTTTTTGAACTTCTCGTACAGTTCCCCTACTTCTCGACGTGTGCCCTCTGACCCTTGGTATTGAGACCGTTGGAGGAGTAATGACCAAGGTGATCCCCCGGAACACTGTGGTGCCCACCAAGAAATCCCAGATCTTTTCTACCGCTTCTGACAACCAGCCCACTGTCACCATCAAGGTCTATGAAGGTAAGACTTAGACCGCTTCCTGTAAACTAGCCAAACACAATGGAAAGAATTTTCACAAAATATTTCATATGTGTGATTACGTTGCTTCATTCTTGTGTATAGGCTGATAAATTATGAGAAATGTTGCATAACTCTGGATATGGTTATAATTTCAAACTTTCTCTTTAGGTGAGCGTCCCCTGACAAAAGACAACCATCTGCTGGGCACCTTTGACCTGACTGGTATCCCTCCTGCGCCTCGTGGTGTACCCCAGATTGAGGTCACCTTCGAGATTGATGTCAATGGTATCCTGCGTGTCACCGCTGAGGACAAGGGAACAGGCAACAAGAACAAGATCACAGTCACCAACGACCAGAACCGACTGACACCTGAGGATATCGAGCGCATGGTGAATGATGCCGAGCGCTTCGCCGATGAGGACAAGAAGCTGAAGGAACGCATCGATGCCCGCAACGAGTTGGAGAGCTATGCCTACTCTCTGAAGAACCAGGTGGGCGACAAGGAGAAGCTTGGTGGAAAGCTGTCCGACGAGGATAAGGAAGCCATCGAGAAGGCGGTGGAGGAGAAGATTGAGTGGATGGAGTCCCACCAGGATGCCGATCTGGAAGACTTCCAAGCCAAGAAGAAGGAGCTGGAGGAGGTGGTGCAGCCCATCGTCAGCAAGCTTTACGGTAGTGCCGGTGGACCCCCGCCCGAGGGTGGGGAAGGTGAGCAGGATGAGAAGGATGAGTTGTAGGCAGGTACTGGTCAACTCAAGTTCTCTCTGTCGCCCCTTGCCTCTCTGGTAGCGGCACCTAGATGTACATAATGGACATAAGGGAAACAGTCACTCCTCTGCACAAACTGTCACTGGAAAACGGGTACAAGCTCCTAAACCAAAAGCCAAAGCTACGGCATGGACTGCTGCTACCAGGCGGACAGAACACAGCGCTAACCCCATTAGCTCCAGAGCTAACCTTGAGGCTAAAGCTACGGCACGGCCCGCTACTTTCAGGCGGACAGCAAGACAGACTACTCCCGGACGGACAGTGCAGCCTGCTCATGGATCCGATGATATGGTCACCATACTCATTGAGCACTCGATAACGAAGGATATCAGCATGGCAAAGTTAGAGAACTGCTTTGTCCCGAACACCTCAGTCAGTCAGTTAAACAAACAGATACTGGATATTATTGCTCCAAAAAACAGTGCTGGAAAGCTGAATGCAGGTGGCAAAAAACAAAACTCAGGGTTCATCATGATATTTACAAAGAGAAACTATGCATCTACAGTTTGGAATTGAAGAGAGCAAGACAGTCAAATTTTTCTGACCTCATCAGCAAAAATACTAAAAATGCAGTGTTTTATTCTCCACTGTTGACATGCTGACTAACCCTCAAGTGATGGTAGCCCCTGAACTGCTCTCTACACAGCCATGTAATGACTTTGCCTCCTTTTTTATTGAAAAGATTCAGAAGACTAGACAAGAAGTCAGCACTTCCATTTCAAGTAAAATTTCTATGTCACCGTTGTATTCATTCAAAACAAATCTAGTGAACATGACACATTTTACTCCAGTTGATAAAGCAGTAAATGGTTTTACTGGTTTCTGCTCTCCTAAAGTGTTACAAACCCGCCAGACCCCTCAGGTCTTCAGGTGCTGGTCTGCTTACTGTTCCCAGGGTCAGAACAAAAGATGGAGAATCAGCTTTTTGTTTTTATGCACCACATGCCTGGAACAAACTTCCATATAATCTGAGGTCTGCTTCCACTTAAGAATCTTTTAAATCAGGGCTTAAATGGTTTCTGTTTGCCAGGGATTTTTAAGAAATTTAGGTTTAGCTCATTTGCACTGGAATATTTATTATTTTGTATTTTATATCTTTTTGCACTGTCTTTTTGAATGTCTTTTTTTTATGTCTTTCTACTGGAAAGACATTGAAGTAAATGTTTGATACAAAACTGATTTTGTTTCTCTTATTACATGAGTTTATATTTCTACAGGGTATGACTTTTGGCAAGGACCACTCTATATCTTTCACATGGTTGTACAGTTATGAAATCTTGGCAGAAACAATTGGGGTGGTGGTGAATCAAGGTTAAAATGTTAAATCAAGTGCTCCAGTGTTTGATACAATGGCCTGGGGCTGAGCCATGTTCATTTTGTAGTAGGCCTACGCCTAGCTACTTGGAAAATGTAACTTGAAACACTTGACTGATTTCAGGCTATTCCACAACAATAACCACAAGCAATTACACTGTAGTACTTATTAAACACTTTAATACAACATTGATATAACTATCCACAACACCCAGGCACGTCATGTTATTACAGTCACAATACAGTCACTGTGTATGACTCCCTGAGTGTCCATCCCTCCGAACACAAAGGCCAGCTGTATCGTCTCTGCTGAGGCACCTGGGCCCTGGGCTTGGTCCCCTTCTCCATTCCCCTCGACACACACCTTCCAAGGCAATAAACACGCAGAGTGATCTAAACGGTTAGGCGGCAGATCCCCTTCAAATTTCATCAGGATCCATCGACTTTTGTCTGCAAGCAGAGAAAGGATAACTTCAAAGATGGAATACAAGCTCTACAAATACATTTTCTTGGATTTTGTGATAGGATTTTAGTCAAGAGCTACAATGCTCCATAGCCTGTACAGCTGTAGAACTGAACAATTCATATATGATATTAAGAGTTAAGTGCAACCACAACAAACCAGCATTAGCTCACACATATCTTGTCTTAAGGAAACTTCTGTGTACCAGTGTTAAATCTGTGCATGGTGTTGCTGGCTCCATCTGCAGTCATTCCTCCAAAGATGTAGATGTTCTTGCCCAGCACCACAGCTGAGTGGGCTGCTACTCCTGCAGGGATGTCTCCTTTGGCCTGCACTTTCTCCCACTTCATGCTACCTTTAAATAGTAGACCCACAGTTAGACTACTTTGAAAGAAACAAAATGGTAACTTCAAAGCATCCCTCTGACTATTGATAAGGTTTGAGGCCTAATTGATTCTCATGCTGCTATTTCCCAGCATTTGTCTCATTGAATAATCATTCAATGAGACAAATGCTGGGAAATAGCAGAACGCTGATCCTCTGATTATGATTCAGGAGAGTTAAGGCTTACTGGTGTCAAGCGAGTACATATCGCTATGGAATTTGTCTCCAGCCATTCCTCCGTGAATGTAGATCCTTGAGCCCACTGTTACAATAATGTGGCCGTGCCTGGCAGGGGGATGTTTGCCTTGTGTTTCTGGTTGGGACCAGGAGGAGGACGCTGGGAACAGAGTGAAGGCATGCACATTAAGATAAAAGCTATGAATCCACAAATTTGGTTGTTGCTGTCAATATGGCATATGAAAATCAATTGAGAAATAGCAAGGCATGGTGTTTGAAGGTGATATTTCAACTTGGTAGAACATTTTCTACCGAGACAGAGTGAGCTAGTGTCACAAAAGCAATGTCTGAATTATTTTAAAATCTTCGCTGCTGTTGAACAAATGTCGTGTGCCATCACATAAACTTGAAAAGGGCCAATGTTGAGTTGCCTAAATCAGCATTTTTGATTAAATTGTTAGCACAGAGTTGGTTTGTGAAGAGGTAAGACCTTTATGTAAATAATATAGGATGGCTTGTCAGGTGGCATCAGACAGTTTAGCTAACATTAAACATACAGAGAATGACACATGTCCATCAGAGATCATTATTGGTCAACCACCAATCCCCATTTACTTTCATTTTGAAAACCTAGCCTAAAAATCATACTTCCATCATGTACATGATAAAGTAATTAATAGCCTACTATTCCTTGTGTGCAGGGTCACCCATGCAAATTTTGCCTGATGGGAATTATCCATATTGAATAGAGCTGAACAATTAACAAAAAAAAAAATTGAAATCGCAATATGAACTTATACAATTTCCAAACCGCAGAGGCTGCAATTAATTGCTTAAGAGAGCCGTCCAAAAAGGATTTTTGTTCTAAAAAAATCATGACAAGAAAAACTTGTGATGGTATGACTCGCAGTTTATATCACAATTACAATATTCTGTCAAATAATTGCAATTCGATCTTTTGTCAGTATCTTTCAGGCCTAATATTGAACTGCGGAAAAAAGCCTGAATGTTGGCGGTAACAGCAGACCCCCTTAACTGTGTCTGCTGGAGATAAAAGATAAAATTGACCTGATGTTTACATACTTCCTTTGTGTGTGCTAGCCTAAAAAGTGAAAATGTTCTAACAGTGTTGCAGCAAGCTGACACATTCTTATCTTTGATGGTTTGACCAATGGAAGTCGGAGTGGAATCAAAGACGATTCCATTGTAAAGCACTGCTCATTAAAAAAAACCCCAAAAAAACAAAAAAAAACAAGTTTTAAAAAATGGTTTATTCAACACTAACCTATATCAAAGACATGAAGTTTGGGGTCTGACACTGGTGCAGCCCCTGCTTCCCCGCCAGAAAAGACATACAGTCTGTCCCCTAGGCAGGCCGAGTTGGTGTGGTATGTCCTGGGACTGGGGGGTTTCCCGTTCACCGATACAGTCTTCCAGCGTGACCCACTGTCTGGACAAGTATACACATGTACAGAATGGACACTGAATCCCATTTATCAATATAAATATTATGTGGCAATATACTGTCACATACTGTACAACCAGTCTGTAGGAAGGTCTTTACACCACAACCACTTTGGTGACAACACAGTTAAACATCAAGTGGTTTTGCCACCTGTGCAAACTGTTCATCTAAACTGATGTGACTCTGATTACACAACACTTACTCTATATGGAAATGAAAAACTAGACAAACTTAAAGGAATAGTTCACCCAAAAATTTAAATTCAGTCATTATCTACTCATTCTCATGCCAGTACAAACTCGGGTGAGTGTTTTCTCTTCATACAACTTACCTGGAGTTCTCCAGGCTCGCTGCTGGAGGAGCTTCTTCCAGTGAATGGAAAGTGAATAGGGAGCTGGACATTCTGCTTCAAAAAAAAAATTACTCCATAAAGCTTGTGTAGTATAATCAAAGTCTTCTGACACCCGACGATCGCTCTATGAGTCGAAAAAACACGTTATTTGATCCATTATTTCATGAAAATCTGAGTCGATCGCCATTGCATGTACTTCCGCATTACCAAACCTCACGAGATGGAGGTCGCGCACTATCGCACACAAACCTTGCGCGGCCACTTGTGTGCGTTTCTGGAGTAATTTTATGGACATTTAAGAAGCTCCTCCAGCAGTGATCCTGGAGAACTCCAGGTAAGTTGTATGAAGAAAAAACACTCACCCGAGTTTGTACTGGCATGAGAATGAGTAGACAATGACCGAATTTTAATTTTTGGGTGAACTATTCCTTTAAATTGGGATTTACCAGTTAGTTGTAGGTTCTGGATACAATTGCGATTGCCGCTCTGCTGCGCCCCACCAAACACCCACAGGCTCTGTGGGTGGCTCTCCGGCACAAAGCTGCAGTGTTCGTACCTGGCCTCCAAGCCCTCCCACTCTGGAATGTCCCATTCATGTTGATCTGGTGGAGCCAAAAAGGATAAAGACCTGTCAAAAAACTGAGTCAGAGTAATGAGAACCAGACTAATTTCCCTGCCAATTACATAACATATGAGAAATTTATCTCGCCAACATGGTGCTGTGACAAGTATAAAGGTGATACATTACTACCTGAGATGCAGAGTAATTTACCAATACATAAGATATGATGTTACAATTTGTTGTGCGATAATCTATGGCAGCATCCATACAGAAGCCCTATTCAGATTTCAAAGGCATGCTGTTCTAACCCACAAATGGTGACTATAGAAGACATCAGGCTATGCCGCCATAAATCTACAGGACCATCAGACAGGCAGCACCATTCACTAGTCACTTAAACTAAATATTACAGGGTTGAGTGTGTGAGTGCAGGTATGTCACTGGGGTTATCAAGTGGGCCCCCCTCCCACCACAAATGTTCAGTTGAAATAGGCCCACAACACCTCCAGATTTCTTGTGTCACAGAACCAACACCCTTGATATCAAATACAGCTAAAATCAGCTACCCCTTCCTTCCTGACCTGTCGCTTAGGCTTATCCCTAGTTCCCCATATTACACAATTTCTAAACACGCTACAGATCTCAAAAACAATAGGCTGATGAATAATAATGCAAAATCTACATATCTGGACAAAGCAGATTTTTGTGTTACTGTTTTGAATTTGGTTATATCACTATGTCTAGTATTTTATTTTTTACAGAGGTATATATATGTCATAACCCTGCAACAAGGCAACTTTGCTGACAGCAGCAAACACATCTTTACCTAGATTTATGATGTGAGATTCTGAGAAACTTCCACTGGGGTTGGCTCCCCCAACGATAAGGATTTGTCCTTTGCCTCCATCTCCAGAGGGAGTGTAGGTGCAGTTATGGCCCACACTGACACCTGGGCCACTTCCCCTGGGTATCAAGGAATACCTGTAGACAACAAAACTAATTTCAGCAAAACGAAAAGGTAGCTTCTTGGTCACATCACGAGTGCAATGAATTAGCTGTAATTTATTCACCATATTCCTTCTCTTGGTTTGTCTTGAGGGTCAAGCACTGGGAGAAATTCCATATCTGTTGGAGACAAAAGAATTGACCCGATGTCAATATTCAGTATGTTTATTCCAACCATTTTTACATATTTCCCATATCAATGATCACCATATAGCCTACATTTTAGGGTGATGGGCACTCTATCCAAAATGGCTGAAACAAGCTATGAAGACAATCAGCACCAAAACATTCAACATGGCAAGGTGGTAAACAATTCTCATAAGGCTCTTGTCTATACATTGGCATTAGGACTTCGTCAAGGAGACTACGCCATGTAGGACTGAGCCTGTTACCTTTTTCAGTGGTGATTGTCTCAGTGATTATCTCGCATTATGTCTCAGAGCAGCATCACCTGTGATTAACTTTGAAGACTACACAAATTATAAACCCCATGAGGTGAAGAATACTTTTACTTTTTATTATGTTCCTACCCATACAGGATCTCCAAAAAGATACCAGCAAGAGGAAAAATTCACAAAAATAAAGCCCACATGAAATTTACGATCAAAACAACCGAAAATATGTTTTCTTCATTCGTCTTGTGAGCGCTAAGTGAGGAGTGGCTTATGCAATACAGTTGCTAAAGACAGAAGAGTCTGAAGTGAACAGTGGCGAAATCTAGCGATAAAGTCAACAGACAACGCTGCGTCCCAAGTATTATTGTAAGTATTATAAGCCACACTTCTATGTTGTTAACCGGTCCGTGTGTATATCTTCCTCCCCACAACCATGTCCTTCCGGGCGGAGCGTTTTGAGCAGCGACCCGCGGTGTCGTAAAGTTACTGCAAACAGCCACAACCTGACTTTACCTTAGTCGTGTAGAAGGGAGTCTAGCTTTCCGTGTCATTTAGCTGGAGTCGGTATTCTTTGGCACCAGCTGTCCGTCTTTCGTGCAACAGAACGATTAGCATACAATAAAAGCTAACGTTAAATACACATTTCGCTATCTCGGCTCTCTACTAAACGCTACGTTGAAACTCATACTGCGCAAACCTGTACGTTGGCAACGTTGTTGCCGTGGTTGCCTTCGGCGCACGCGCAGTTTTGTCCTTTCCGTGATGCGCTTCCCACGCTCCCAAGCCGATGCCGACCCGCCTTTCATCTTTCATCCTCGCAACCTGAGCAAAGGATCCACTGCCAGTCCAGTCTAGTCCAGTCCAGTCCAGAAAATAGTAAACGGTGGCTATGATAAAACTACAATAAAAACCCCAATATGTTTTACTGTCTATGGATGAAACAGCTGCCACATTCAGATCCTGGTCTGTTTTAACTCACACCTGAGGCTAAAAGATAAAACTGCTACCCTTCAAGAAAAAAAAGGCATGACATGTTGAAACCAAGAGCATAATAATAATAGGCTAATAAAAAATAATAATACACAGCTGCTGTTGCTGGGTGATTTCTATGGTGCAAAACATTTAATAGCCCCTACGTTTGCTTAGCAAATGCAAATAACTTAAGAGTGCCAAAAAAATGACTATAATTCAAAATATATCAACTCCCATCATTGTCAATGGTTCACACGATTACAGTATTCTTGTAAGGTTGCGTTGCTTGTGAGATTTACATAACCAAAAGAATTACTCCAGCACCAGTCACACACACCAAAGAGAGAAAGATAACAATTTTCACACTCATATTTGTACGATTCTGTATTTTATGTTGAGTAGGCTATATATAGGCTATTATCGTGACATATTTTCCTGTCTTTTTAAAGCGAAGCCCTACGAAATAGGCGATTTGTGTGGGAGATACAGTATATGCGTACAGTAATTAAACATATGCCTAATACAGAGAATTGTATGATATATTATGACTGAATAGGGTTTGTTTTTTTTGGTAAAATCCATATGCAAAATTTTAAGCATCTAACCTAGCCTCCATCAACTTTTCAGTCCATGTAAAAACCAGGTAGAAAGGCCTATAGGTCTGCAGTGAGTTACATGAATTCAGTGGTCTAGTTGTGACATCTTGTGGTCACATGTAGATGTTGCAGGAGCGACAGCGACTACCAGGAGTCTCCCTCTCTTATTTGTTACTACAGCAGCTCCAGGAAAAGCCTCTTAATAAAATCACAGGTGGAAACTTTTCACCTGAAGAGAAGCTCATGTTCACAACTAAGCAACAATCTATCTTGCAAGGTCATTAAAGTGCGACTTACTTTTCAGTGCGCTGTGCTGTCTAGTATTTTCCATATTATGAGATGGCACTTCATAATATGCCCAGTAGGCTGTGTCATTCTTTTTTCTTAAGAAAAAAATAGAAAAAATAAAAATAAACTACTAAATTGTACAAAATTTTGCCTGTAAAATCTTCCATTTGTGATAGTTTAAATATAGGATATTCCTCATGTATTTGTTGTATAGCCTACACAAGACAATACAACACTATACTCACCAACCCCCATGTTTTACAGCCCTTTTTAAGAGGGTTAACTTTAAAATCAAGACCAAAACTGACCTATTCTTTGACAGTAAACTAGACTACTAAACTAGCACAAGAAACTACATTTCATATGCTTCAACTTTAATTCATTAATTAGTTCGTTAATATTAGTTATTAGTTAATATTTTATTAGCATTTTTAATACATTTTATTCTGTTAAACAAGTTGTACACTCACAGAGACTAGGCAGCAGAGCCACTTCTCACTTCTCCCTGGATAATGCATTAAAAGTCAGATATGGTGACAATCATCAAATAGAGACTGCTGTGCTCTCCTAACATCCAACCCAACCCAACTGATCACATACAAAATGAGCTTGATAAATTCATATTTGACTCTGACCAAAAAGGTTTGGATAACTGATGAAGAAAAACATTTCCTCATCATGCCCCACCTTACCTGTCCAGTTTTTCTATGGCCTACCTAAAATCCACAAATCCCCGGTTGACCCCCTATGAGACCAATTGTTTCTAGCATTGGCAGCATGGAGAACTGCAGAGTACAAAACAGCCATTCACATTCTTTACTCTATACCTTAATCTGACATTTGAGCTCTCTCTTCCTTTCTAAAATGAAAACTACCCTATAGGGTGAAATAGCCCTTTAGGCAAAAAATACTAAATACTGGGCAAGTGGCTTAAAACTGTTGCCATTATCAATGAAAGAGGAGGAGGGACACAAAAAATTGTGTTTTACAACTATAGCCACTACGTGCAGGTTACAGTTTGTTGATGTCTTGATGTGTTCTTGTTGGTGTTGCTTGGCTTGGCTTGTTCTCAACAAAGTAAACTCAAAAACATTCATAAAAATAAAATAGGCCTTTACAAGTCAAATGAAATCAAAGGAGCAAAACTGTCTGTATTGTGGTTGAGAACTGAACCTCGACGGCTTCTTCCAGCTACTGCTTGTTGTGCGCACCTCATTCAGTGAATTGGCTGGGGCGCCACGAGCCTACTCCTATATTTTCTTGTCGACCTTATAGTCTTGAAACAAAACAAAACTGGCTCTAACAGTGTTGCTCTACAAACTCTTATGGGACTCACTGAACATTGAGCATCTTTTCAAATTATTTAATGACACTGAGAGTGAATAAAATACAAAGAATAATACAAAGAATAACAATCATGATTTAGGATGGATTTATTTATTTATTATTTTCCTTTCGTTCTTCCACAGAGAGCAAGCCTTGGGCATGAAGTTGTAATAGACCAAACCATCTCCACGTCATGACGATAAAGATCTGACTTCCAGGTCGATAATTATTCTGTCACTGAATGCAAACCACATGACGACCAACACAAGGATGGAAAAAAGGCTGATGGAGAGGCAAGAGTGAGGAGGATAGAGAGGGAAGGAGGAGGAGGAGCAGGATGAAGATGGAACTGGGTGATAGAAGAGAGAGAGAGAGGGAGGAATAAGTGAGGAAGATAGAGAGGGCAGATTGTGGAGGAGGAGAAGGAAGGAAAATGAAGAGGACGGGGATGAGGGAGGCATAAAACTGAGAAGAATTGAGAGGGAAGATTGAGGAGCAGAAGCAGGGAAGATTGAAAGGTTTTCTGTTTTAATTTTCTTTTTTTTTTCTTCGATTTTTCATTTTTCAGTCCCTGTGTTGGTTGTCATACTGTGTGTAAATACTTCCCTTCTCTTTAATTGAGGCATGAAATCCACTGGGAAATTAGACAGGGAAATTATCTACCCAGAGGCGAAGAGATGGGTGGTGATTTGGTCTATTGTAAAGGCAGCTCAATATATAAAGCATGCAGACATGGTGAAGTGGTTTAGTGTTTTGTTTGACCGAACATTAGAATGGGCAAGATGCGTGATCTAAGCAACTTTAATTGATTGGTGTGATTGTTGGTGCCAGACGTGGTAGTTCAGCATCTCAGAAACAGCTGCCCTCCTGGGATTTTCATGAACTACAGTCTCTAGAGTTTACAGAGAATGGTGCGATAAACAAAAAACATCCAGTGAGCGGCAGTTCTGTGGCCGAAAACACCTTGTTAATGAGAGAGGTCAGAGGTCAGAGGAGAATGGACAGACTGGTTCAAGCTAACAGAAAGGCCACAAATGGTGTGCAGAAGGGCATCTGAACACACAAGTTGTTGGCCCTTATGTTAAATGGGCTAAAGCAACAGATGACCATATTTATGAGATAGTATGTCATAAATATGACTTAGCACCTCATAATTATGACTTAGCATCTCATAATTATGACTTAGCATCTCATAATTATGAGATACTAAGTCATACTATTGAGAAAAAATTCTCACTTGTTCATTGAAAAAAAAAAAAAAAAAGTGCTAGGCTTCCATAGAATAGGGAAGCTACGTGTGTGTGCATGGGTGTGGATGCATGTGCCTGATCAGTTAACTGCAGGGATTGAACTCCAAACTGTGCGCTGGCGGTTGGCGGAGGTTTGAGTTCATGATGTAGCAGGTCTGCACCAGGTTGGGGAAGCTTAGACACAAACACAAGTCAGAGGAAACAACAATATCATATCTACTTAAATGAGAAATCGGAAACTGGAGCTCATTTTCTTAATGCTAGCTAGGTTTTACTGGAATTGCATGGATCAATGTCTTGTTACAGCTTTGTATCTTGTGTGTATATGTGCATGCAAATGAACATTCATTGTGTGTACATGCTTACCCGAGGCAGACGAGCTGCTGCTCCGTGAGGCTCTGTGTGGCGGTGGCTGGGGTGAACCAAAGAGACAAATTACCAATTTACTTTATTGTCCCTGACAGAAAAATTACTACAATTTAGGAGAAGGAACAATAAAAATAGACATGGTTAAATATGACAGAGACAAAAGTCTCCACAACTGATATAAGTTGGCATAGCTTGGACTCACAAAAGATAGTATCTACAAAACACTTACAGATGTAAGTCTGTGTAATGGCAACATTCTCAATTTACAATGTCATATTAATACCTTTCGGCAAGTGCAAGGCCAGCAAAACATCCTTGCAACACTTTTGGCAGCTGAAAAATGAGTTGTCTTGGTTGGGTTAACCCTAACCAGGAGCCAAGTGACAGACCATGACAGTTCTAGAATGCCACCAGTTTTGACATCATAAAGTCACTGCTGCCCATTCAAAAGCAGAATTGCCCATTTGAGTGTATAAAATACTCTATAGTATAGAAATAAAAATTATATAAAATTACATAATATCATCGCAGCCAACACTAGACAGCAGTGGTCCTGATAAGTAAAGTTAAAATCAAAACAGATAAGCAAGTCAATTTTTAATTTCCTCGATGATCGTTTTTCCGACATTTTGAATTGAATGCAAAACCTGTTTTTCTCTATTTCTCCCACAAAGTTGATCCGATCTCAACAAAATTTTGCACACAGCATATATGGACTTCCTAGATTATTACCTGGAATTTTGATAATCGATAAACCGTTTGGCTGTGGTATCTCCCCCCCGCAAAAATCTACACCTATGGTTACAGAAATCAGTATAAGTAGAAGTGTGAATCTGTATGTGAGTGTGAAGCAAAGCGTTGGTAAAAAAAAAAGAGCATGCATGCTCAGTGGTCACGGTCAACATTACTCTGGGTCCCGAGAACCAGGATTGAGAACCAGCTGGGCTCTGGATCCACAGGTTTATGTGGGAATCAAAGTAGGAAAGAAAAGAAAAAATGGACACTTTGCCTCCCCATGCCACCAAAAGCACCTGAAAGGCATTTATCTTTGATTCCAGGATTTTAACGGGTACCTCTTGAACATTTTATGGTATTGTTAAGAAATACTGTCGATACCATATTAGAAACTACATTATAATCTCCAAACCACAAAATTACAAAACACGCTAGTATGCATGTAAGTATGTGCTGTATTTCCAGTACATGTATTGGAAATTCTGCCAAGATACTGGGAAGGTAAGAATCCAGTCCATGTCAGACTACATGAAGTGAATCTCTGCCCTCTGCTGGGTTCTCAGAGTAATAACAGGCTGCATCTGCAAATGGCCTATACAAGACAGTAATCCTCAATTCAATATAGACTCAGTGCCAAAAAGATATTCAGAACAGACAATGTTGTTCATTTGGCCAAGATTGGGATAAGCTTTTCTATCTATCTATCTATCTATCTATCTATCTATCTATCTATCTATCTATCTATCTATCCATCTATCTATCTATCTTCCTATCCTCCTTCTCCCATAAGATAAACAAGGCATTTGCGTGTGTGTGTGTGTGTGTGTGAGTGAGTGAGTGACTGAGAGCAAGAACAAGTGCAAGTTTCAGTCTGTGCCTTTCTCATGTCGGATTGGCTATCACATCATGTAAAAGTAAACATGAGTATGAGTTGCTTCTGTGAGAAGGTTTGAGTCTGTATTTGACTGTGCATACGTGTGCGTGTTTGTATGTATGTGCATGCATGCGTGTGTGTGTGTGTGTGTGCGTGTGTGCGTGTGCGCATGCTTCAGGCTCTACTTGTCTTTAATGATATTTCTTTGTAAGGCTACATACAGCGTGGCAGGTGTGGAGGCCCTGTGGGATGCCTGCATTTGGTCTGCATCATCAAATCAAATCTGCATGATCAAATTAGCCTAAAACAAAATTCATAACAAAAGTCATATTCATATTCATTAAGGCTTCTCTAACCATTTTCATCAATTATAGAGAAGATCCTTCAAAAACAGCATGGCACCAAAGATTATAGGTTTGATCCCCTGTAACAGGCAGTTTCCATCCCTCTTAAAATGTCCTGACAATGAATATTTACCTGCTGCACATAGAGATTTGCCTCCATGTGCTTTCGAGTGATGGGCAAAGAAACTCCAGAAAGGGAATTAATCTCAACCTTACCACAGAAAAGTTTAAATCTACCATTTTTAACTGTCTCTCCTTCCTTCCTCCTGAGTTGCTCTCTTCCTCTCCTCTCTTCTCACTTCCTCTGCTTGTTGTCTTACCACAGAAGGCGGCATCTACACATTTATATTTGCTCTCTCATCTTCCTTTGACCTTCGCTGTCACATTCACCTACAGCTTGTATCAGAAACCTTGCTTATGATGGATGACCTCTGTCACTTTCATTCTTTCCTCCTGTAGATACAACTCAGCTGTAAAAGTCACCTTCTTACCATTTTAAAGTCTAATGCTCCGCTTCTAACCCCTCCTCTCCTCTCCTCTCCTCTCCTCCCTTACCTCCTCCCTTTCTGTGAACTGTGAACCACCAGATTCTTCATTTCTTGTCGAACTATGAATCTCTGGGGCTGCCCTTTCCTCATTCAACTCCTCCCAGACTGAGTGATCCTGTCAGGTATTGATGAGAGAGTCTCTAGCTTCACCATGAATTTTCTCCACTGGGGGTCTCCCTTGGGCTGAGTCCTGGTCCACACTCACTTGGCTCTGGTTTATTCAACTGTACCTTTCTTTGTTAAAAGATTGTTTGTGGGAATTTTTGCCTTTACTAGATAGACATTAGTGAAGAGAGACAGGAAAGAGAGGGGGATGACATGCAACAAAAGTCCCAATCCGGGTTCTTCCAAATATTGACTGACATACTTTAGTGTGAATGGAGTCATTTTCCACTTCATCCCTTAATTGCTTTTCAATGAATCCCTGAATTTCCCCATGGGGATCAATAAAGTGCTATCTTATCTTATCTTATTTTATCTTAATACCTAGCTTCAAAGTCTGTCATATTCTGTAAGTAATGTAACATTACCCCTCTGCCTTTATTCTTTTTTTATGATCAGGCTTTTGTTTTGCTCTTAGTCTCTCAATGCCTCATGTCCTTATTTTGTTTAAGTGTTGTTGGTTGTGTATTTCCTCGGCTTGCCTTGTACAGTCTGCCAGTCACTAAATTGACTAAGCACCAGGTGCGCAGCTTTCCCTTCCCTGCGGCAATCTGGCCATCTCTCCACCCGGCCTGGACTCTTCTCTCTCCTCGCTCCAGAATGATGGAATGTCTCTCCCACTCCAGTCAAAACTGCAGAGTCACCCTCAATCTTCCAGCATGAATTCATCTCTTCAAGAAGCACGTCCTTCTCTCTCCTACTTATCTCTCCCATCTTAATTAAGTCTCCCCACTCCCCTACCTCCCTCCTCCAGCTGCACCTGATCTTGCTCTTGCCTCACAATTTTTCTGCCTGGCACATACAGTATGTCTTTACCTGGCACTTCTTTATCATACCTGAACCTTTTTGGGACACAGGAATATTCGTTATATCTATCTTCCAGGCACTATGGTTTTGACCCTTGAACTCCTTACTTATTACTGTAATATTGCCAATCTAGGAACTTAAATTCATTGTTTTGCTGCACTTATTCTATGTCACTGTACATAAGATTAGGCAATATCAGAGTGATAGCCTATACAAAAAAAAAAGATTGGATTTGATTGGATGAAATTGAATGATCCCTGCGAGGAAATTTGGCCATAAATAATAACAGAGCAAATGGGGGTTATATGAATATACACAACTGGCAATTCCAACACTTGGACATATTAAGTAGAAATGTATGAATGAAAATGTGGAAAAATGTATGGATACCCACACTGAAATTATGTGCAAAATAGCAGCGGTAGTATCAGCAGCAAAACTGAGACATAAAGACAATGTGATATTTATGAAAAAGGTTTGAAAATTAAAACATATAACAATGAGAGGAATATGATGGGAACAATATATGAAAGATTACAGCATGGATGTGCAGAAATTAGCTCATATTCACATTAACTTACATAAGTGTCAACGCATGTATAGCCTACTATACATGTTTTCAGAGAACTATACACACCTTCCAGATATATTCAAATGTGTGCAGATTTGCAGATGGAGGAACCTATAGGAAAAGTGACAATGTGAAAGGCACATTTAATTTGAACACTCTCATAATCATAATCTGTTATACCTCTACATATATAGCCTGCTGAAGACATATAAACTGTGCAAGCTACGCTGTATAGATTAGTCCAAACCATAGATAGTCCAAGATAGTTTGTATCAGTGCAGGCCCCCTGCCTCACCGCCCTCCCAGCTGACTGAGACTGGACAGGATGCACTGACCAGTCTGATGGCACAAAAAGCATCTAAAGGTCTCTGTGTTGCACCTTGGGGGGATGAGGCTGAGGCTGAAGGTGCTCTGTAGCTGCATCAGCTAACCATATGATGGGAGATGTTCTGGATGGAGTTCAATTTGCTATATTTATTTACAGTGTATATTTATATTTAGTCCTCAGTATTTACAGTATTTCTATTTAGTCCGGGGATGTGTCTCCTACACTTATGGCAAAATGCAAATCTGTCCCCCTTTTTCTAATGCAAATCCAATAGCAACAGCTCCCTCTAGCGGCAATAAGAAAACCCTGGCCGCAGTCGCTCACCCAGCACCCTGAAACATCAACACAACCACATACTCAACTTCATGTGTTAAGGTAGTTAAAATGTTCAGCAAGCCTGCAAAAAGGCAGCGGACAGTTGATTATTTCCTTAAAACAAGAAAAGTAAGCTGACTTATCCTGCATTTGGTTTAGATAGATAGGCTAGATAAATTGTGTTTTAAAATAGATTAGCCGTGTCAGTCACCAAGCTAGCTACACACTTGCTTTAACTAAGATTCATAGTATGTAGCCTACAGTATGAAAGGGATAGTCTTTTAAAATGCTAGTTATTCCAGCATTGTTGGTCCTTATTTTTTCTGCACTGCCAATAAAAAGAGCAAGAAGCAGCGGGACATGACCATGAAGATCCTGCACAGGTGAAGAGAAGGTAAGTTGCTGACAATGGGAAGGCCAAAGGAAATAGTTAAAGGTTTTGCCTGACATTAGCTAAAGTTAGCTAGCTACAGTTAGCTTGGCTTCATGCAGTTAGCTGGTTGACAATCATGGTATTTCAATTTATGGATACTTTTACCACTCTCTAGCTACTCTAAATTTTGCCATTGCTTTGCACTTTCTCCTGCACTGTGAATAGGAGGATCAGGGAGCAGCAGCGGATTCTGCTCAGGTGAGGAGAAACCAAATAAAAAAAAAAAAAAAAAGAAGCCAAATAGCTAGAGGAGATGACATTGAAGTTTATATTCTGGTTGATATTTAGCTTATTACAGCTGGCTTTATACAATTAGCTGGCTGACAATCATGGTGTTTATTACAATTGTAGGGATACTCTTCACATTGTTTTAAACATTTTTTTAATCATTGCTTTTTTTCTGTACTGTCAATAGAAGCAGGGGAGCAGGGGGCAGCAGGTGATTCTGCACAGGTGAGGACTAACTTCCTGGGTGGGATGGCTAAAGGAACAAGCTAAATATTCTATTCTATTCTATTCTGTTAGCTACAGTGAGGCTGCATGCAGTTAGCTGGTTGACATTCGTGGCATTTATTACAATTATAGGGATACTCTTCTCAATTTTGACTGTAAATGTCACCATTGTGTTGCACTTACAGTATTTTTGTCCTGCATTGTTAACAGGAGGGCATAGGCCTACAGAATCTCATGAAATATTTGAATCTTGTCACAGGATACATTTAAAAAAATCTAATTGGACAGGGTCATTTTGCAAAGCTGGTCTTGAACCAAGTATCGCTCTCACTTCTGAAATAGTGCATGGCTACCACTGACTGACAGAACATGTAGTTTATTTCATACAGTGACAGACCCGCCTGCCTCTGTGTTGCCGGTCCAGTCCAGTTTGTTGTGGATGTTCACCCCCACTGGTATGTAGGACTGCACCATCTCCACCTCCTCACCTGGATGGTGACAGTGACGGTGACAGTGGCTTCTTGCTCTGTAATGCAGAGATACTGTATTACACCCTTATCTCGTTAGTATAGGTTAAGCTGACAGGAGACAAATGGCTGTTGAGGATATCCTGTGTGTGTGTGTGTGTGTGTTTGAGAGAGAGAGAAGGAGAGAGAGAGAGAGAGGAGCTGATTCATGCAAGTCTGGGTCCGTTCCCAAACACAGACCCTACCTCACCATCCTAGCATTATCTGCTCAGTTTCCCCTTCAGGGAAGTAATGCAGGAATTTCAGAGCAGTCCTTTGTTTTCCCTTCACTATTACTGATAAGTGGCAGATGAATCGGGGGCTTTTTTTATGGAGAGACAGAATGATGAGAAGAAGGAAAATGATTATGAGTTTTAAAGTTCTGGGAAAGAGACAAGAGGAAGAGATGAGGAGTTGATAGTTGAGATACGATTCATCTGGCAAAAAGAGTGTGTGTTTCTGTGTGTGCATGCCATTGTGAGCATGCTCTGTGCACATTATGTGTGATTTTAAATTGGATCCTGTGTGCGGTATCCACCATCCTATGACAATCCTGTGTTTTAAGCCTCTCTTTCCACTAAATCTTTTCATCTCTCCTTAAATAAAGCTTGATTTGGGTCCTGGGTGGTTGGGTGTTTTAGTAATCAGGATTAGCAGCATGCTTGTCCAGTTTGCATATATGAAAAGGCGAGTTCATCTCCAGGTTACTGGTACACTGTCACTGGGCTAGCTGTCAAAGTAATGTGCTGCAGCTATTTCCATTGCGTAACGTTTCACCCGGAGGTGTGTTAAGCCATGCTGTAAAGTAAGCTGGATTTTGACCACACACCCAAAACACTGGCTTAGGTCTGTCTACACATTCACTGATGATTTAATCTGGGTATTAAAAGTGTTTTTTTTTTCCTGCTTGTTTATGACATGTGGTTGGTTGTAGGCTACTGTTTTTGTTGTTATCGGATAGACTTCTTTGTTCATAACTACGCCTAAATGCAAAATCACGGAAATCATGGAAAATCACAGACAAAATTTGAGATTTTATGTAAGCCATCCAAGCCAAAAATGCATTTCACATAGGCCTATACCTCAGAATATGTCAAATTATGCAAAAAAGTTTGTATATGTGGACGACATTCATTCAAAACATATTATCTAACATATATCGCAGATATACTCGCAGATATGCCGTCAACCGCGCATAGGAAGAAGTGTCCAAATAGTGACGAAGCTATATTTTGAATGGCCTATTCTTAAGTATATATGAAATTCATAGGGACCCCAAGGAAAACCAGCTAGCGAACTGTAAATTAGTCCTCTGTGTAAGGGTATTAATTAACCTCATCAGCAATACCAACTTTGGCCAATAGGTGGCTCATTAGTAATATGAAGCATGATAGGTTAACTGTGAAAAAGGCAACATAAACAGAACAAATCAAAATATTCAGATGCACCCTGCAAAACCTTTTATGGTTACGCTGGTTAAACGAAGCAGCTGTGGAGGGACAGTGATAGCGATATATAGAATTAAAACTTTCGAACTTGCAGATGGAGATGCACAGCTTTTATCATAGCACACAGTATTATTTTTATTGTGCTATGATATGACATATTCAATAAAGTGTGCCAACGCTTGGCATGGTTTCTTAGCCTAGACCAGTAGACCAAACATGGAGTAAAAGGATACTTGGGGAAAAATGTCAAAACTGTTTAGCTCTGTCTCTCTTATTTGGGGCCAATGTCATTGTCTACCTCGAGCTAGAAAGGTTCCTCAGGCCTGCTCCATCAAGCAGAAAGTATTAATGTGAACAGAACTCTGAGAGTCGTTTCTCCAGACCTTTCCACATGCTTTTTTTTTTACTCTTCTCCTGTTCCCCCCCTCCCTATCTCTCCCTCTCCCTCTCTCTCTCTCTCTCTCTCTCTCTCTCTCTTGCACACACACACACACACACAAGCATCAAGTTTCGCCTCTTTCCCTGTAGCTTCGCTGACCCTCGTGTAGCCTGTGCATTGGTAGCTAGCAGGCTCTCTCCACAATGGCCTGTCTCAGAGTCTACCTGCGGAAGCCCCCTGCCAACTCCCTTGAGACCTCATCCTTCCTCCTCAATATCCATGGTGAGGCATTTTTTGTTTTTCTTTTCATTTTTATATGTGAAAAGTAGATTGAAGTTTAGTTTGTTAGATTTTAGTCAGCATTTTCTTTCAGATTTGTGGTAGTTAAGTTTGTTTGTGTGCATCCAAACAGCAACAGCCAAGAGTGTTTAAGGCACCCAACTTGTTTCTTCCAGAGTTAGTAAATGCTATCTATCTATCTATCTATCTATCTATCTATCTATCTGTCTGTCTGTCTGTCTGTCTGTCTGTCTGTCTGTCTGTCTATCTATCTATCTATCTATCTATCTCTCTGTCTATCAATCTATTTATCTATCTATCTATCTATCTATCTATCTATCTTAGTGACACTAAAGGAATGTGCCAGTTTCACTAAAGGATTGTGTCACACAGGCCTGGCAGCAACCACACTCGATCCGTCAGCATACCTAACCATGAGGTTGATATTACTTGCAGCAGCAAGTGGGCTCACATGTAGCAACAAGTAATTTGGGCTGGTAATGAGGCTGCCCCTCCTTATCTAGTGACACCCTGAATCATTTATGGAGGGTATTAGCCAAACTGGAGGAGGGTGCACCTGCACCGTTAAAGGCTAAGGCTTCATCCATTATCCATTATTTACCTGTCCACACCACTGAATATGGATAAGGTATTAATGGGGTGCGGTTACAGTAGTGGAGCTTTAGCATTTTGTGCATGGGATTGTGTGTACAGTATATGTGTGAGTATGTGGGGATGGGGTTTGGGGGGAATTTCCCCCCAAACCAAAGACTGACTTTCAAGGCCTATTTGGAGGATTCATTTCCACGCAGCTAAGTAATAAAACATCAGAGTAAACTGTTTTTACTTGTGGACTATAATATTAATGCTGTGTAATTACAGCACAAACAAAGAGTATGTTTACATGGCCACCAATGTCCTGATGACTGGGAGTAACCAGCTCAAGGCAATATTTTGATTACAACGTTTATATTGTTTGAAGTAATGCAATTTCTCTAATAACTCAGTTTGCATACATTTATTTAATAATCGGTCTACCGGTCATCACTGCACTACGGAACCCTAACCCAGCTTCCCAACTTTTTAATCCCGCTATATCGAGATCACAACTTAATCAAACTTTGTTTTCTCCTGATCACAATTTATTATCTCATTATCATTAGATAACAAGATTATTTTCCTGGGCTTTTTGCCTTTATTATGAATGTTTTTGCAGTAGAGATAGACAGGAAAGATTAGGAGAGAGAGGGGGAATGACATGCGACAAAGGTCCCAGGCCAGATTCTCAAGATTCCCAGGATCTCGCTCAGCGCAAGCTTCAGAGCATCCATCTCCTCCTTCCTGAGGAGTCCTGGTTCGGTTCTGGGAGCTCTTGGCTTCCAAAGCCTGGGGAATATTGGGCATTCCCATCCAATTAACACTCGCGCAGGCAATCTTTCAACCCCTGCTGTGATTAAAAAGTTTCCCTTGGATGGTTTGAACCTCGATGCAGGAAGTGGGATAGCTTTGAGGGTCTCCATGCAAGAAACTGTTATAGGTGGACTGAAAGGGTCTAATTGGTCTAATTAGTGTTGCCATACTCCAGATTCCAGCAAGGTTTTGGTATCCCAGCAGTTCTCCAGCTTCTCTGCAAACTTTGGGCGCATCTGTATTGTAAGAGCACAATGTTAAAAATGCTAGATGTAGCACCTTTACACTTAATTATAATAATTATTAGATTTCAATGGCAATATAATCAAATAGATAATTTGTGCCCAACCTATTAATGTCATCACTCGACTGTAAACAAGCTAAGCTAGTTTTTACACGTTGTTCTAGAAAAGTTCAATGTACCATTTTCCTGGTTCCCTATCTGTCCTGAATTTCCCCAAGAGGATTAATAAAGTGCTATCTTATCTTATCTTATCTTATCTTATCTGGCAGACCTCAGTGCATCTTATGGAAGAGAGTGACATACTGTATAATAGACAGGTTTCATGGTCAGTGCTGCTGTGACTGCATTTGTCTCTCTTATCCTCTCTCCCAGTTACCTGTGGTTAATTAGCACCATGCACTTGAACCATACTTAAACACAATCTGCTATTTGCTGACTTTTGCTGACTCGTTGTCTTTGTGGCAGACATCAACCTTGATTGTTTGGTCAGGTCCGAAGGAGGGGTCATCAATAACACTTGACTCAATGTGCCCTCGCTCGCAAACCTTGATAAAGCACCATTAGAGAAACCCCACCCCTCTCTCTCTCTCTCTTTCACACACACACACACACATACACACACACACACACACACACACACGCACAAACACACACACACTGAGGCTAGTACCAGCCGGGACGCAAATGGATTTTTTTGCAGCCCAATCATAACAGGAAATGGCCCAGTGTGCTGCCAGGAAAGTGAAACTGAACTTGACAAATTTTGGTCTATAACTACTGGATTTAGTGGTTTGTAAGAAGTTTCTACCTATTAGTAAACAGTCTTGCTCAGGCTGTGCTGTGTAAGCACTGTGGAGTTGATTGCTGTGCCACTGACTGGGGTTTTGAAACACAGGCAATGATGGGGATGGGGCTTTGTATAGCTGCCTCTGTTTACATTACTGCTTGCTGTCTGAGACAGGCAGAGGTACAGAAAGTTATAGATGAAGGTTGGAAGGAGAGGGAACAGAAAAAAGTTACAGATGAAGGGTGGAAGAAGAGGGAAGAGAGGAACAAGTGAAAGGACTGTAGAGAATAGAGAGAAAAAGACTGAAAGGAGTTGTCAGACTACATAGTGAAGAGGCTTGGAAGATGAAGGTAAACAGCGCTTGACAGGGTTATTAATGGGAGCCACTTCTCAATTTACGAATTTCTGTGTAATATTCCTGCAGTCTAAGATCGTCCAATCAATATTTATGAGCAGCAGCAGCGTTCTTC
The DNA here is from genome assembly GCF_046629955.1 of Centroberyx affinis. Classification (NCBI taxonomy): domain Eukaryota; kingdom Metazoa; phylum Chordata; class Actinopteri; order Beryciformes; family Berycidae; genus Centroberyx; species Centroberyx affinis. The sequence continues at coordinate 10,346 of NW_027279034.1, read as the reverse complement.
CAAACCCAGAAATCAGAAAACTAGGTCTCAAACTTGTGATGTTATTAGATGCAAAGGCTAGAGCTGCTCCCTAGGTAATGATAAGGGAATAGGGATAGTAAATCTGGGAATAAAGATACATGTTCTGGATCAGAACTAATAGTATTACCATAAGAGCAAAGATCTTTTGGGTATAAAAAAAACCCAAACATTGGGTTCATAAACTCATTTTCCATTTAATAGCTCCATACTTTATGTCTATAAAGTTTTGGTTCTCAGGCTTTTGGCTATGGTATGTTCACAAATATTGACGCAACTGTGGCACACTATAGGAATAACATACTAAATGAATTCTCAAATTCAGTGTTCAGAGAAGTAATCTAAATTAAGCTGCTAATGACAAAATGACAAGTTGGCAAGCAGGAGTTGAGTAATGTTGAGCTGGCTCAGTGGTCCAAGGCGCGCACCATGTAAACACAATGTCTAGGGTTTGAATCTGACCCAGGACCTTTGTTGCATGTCATCCCCGGTCTCTCTCCCAATCTTCCCTGTCCCCCTGTCTCTACTTTGATCTGCCTAATAAAGGTGCAAAAAAGGTATGATGTAATGGCCCAAGAACCAATCACAGTAATTCTCAAAGTGGTGTTCTGGGAGTTTAGGGTTCCTTGAGGAGGTCCTAGGTTTTCCCCATAAAATGAAATGTAAATTCAAAGTTATTTAGTTGTTAAATTATAATTTATCACTCAGCCACTTTTCTCTTTGTTTGGGCATCCGCTAACAAACCCATAAATATTTGGGAGTCCTCAAGGTGAAAAACGTTTGAGCACCCTGTCACTACATGTATTTCTTATTTGGCTGGAGGCAGGTTAGAGACTTTAAACTGTTTTGCAAGACAAATGACTTTGAGGCTGTTTTTTTCTCCATCCTTCCTTCTCTCCTCTCCTTCCGTCAGAACTCTCATCTGTCTCTCTTGCCACTTTTATCTTTCTCCCTACAGCTCACCCAGTCCCACACATACAAACTCCCAAACTATTCTGCGTGGTGGCCAGAATGGATGCCATGTCAATGATTGTGTGTAATTGTTGGAATTTCCTTCTTGATATGATTGGAGTTTATAGAGAATTTCAGACTATTAAATAATAAAGCCAGGCCAAGGCCTTTTAAAAATATGAAATGTACAGTCTTACAAATTTAATTCTCCTGAGCTCCATTCTTGAAGGGTTCAAATAAGGTTGCACTCTTCTGTCTGTCAAGGCAGATCAGCATCTGAGTTATAGGTGTTTCTATGCATTCTATGGACACTGTACATTTGATCTACTCCCTGATTAGATTATGTAGAAAACGATCCATCTCACTGGTTTTGGCAGCTGATGCGGAAGGAGATGAGTTCTGGGAGGTTATATAACAAGCCAGTTAAAAGGTTTTGGAATTCAGCTAAGAAGCAAGAGGACACCTTGTGTCTCTTTCATCAAATCTGGTCTTTGTTCCTCCTTGGATCAAATGGGATGAATTGGCGCTCGCCCCAGATGAAAACTTTAAACCCTATACACAGCAGTTCTGAAACTTTTCAAAATGGTTGCAGTTCGTACAGAAAATGTTACAGAACATGGATTAACTCCGGTCTCTTTCTTCTCTCCTTTCCTCTGATAATGGCTCCTTCAGTTGTCACATAAAGACCAGCAGTGTCCCTGGCCTGGTCTTACTGGATGCTGGTGGGGCACGGGTTTTGAAATGTAAATGTGACAACTAAGCTGCAATGCATATTAAAGCAGAGAGAGAAGGAGAGGGAGATAGAGGATAATGAACAGCCACACACAGACAAGAGTACATTACCTTCTCACAAGGCTCGATGTAAAGAAAAAGCACTATTGAGCCATACTGGAGCCAGTGCTGGTTGGGTTACGGTTTACTCCTAACTCCTGGTGGGTTTAAAGATACATACTGGCATCGTTACTATCTGCATGGTCTGGGAATTGAGAAATGTTGCCTCTGCTCTGTGGTTTAAGAGTCTTGCTCAGAGGTACATGGCAGTAGTAGTCGCCTCTTCTTGAGTGACAGCGTCAATGACATGGCCACTGTTAAGAGTGACATAGTACTATATTCTATACTGACATAGTAATATAGTATATTGATAATGGGGCAACGTTTCAAACGTTTTACTTTATGGTCTTACTGAAAAAATAATTGCACATGGCAAAATAGATGCTGATTTTAGACTGATAGCTGGATCTATGGGTGGTGGTGTGTGTGTGTGTGTGTGTGGAAATTTTGGACAAGCAATAACATGTTCATGTTGGTCAATACCTAGGTAAGAGTTTGCACATTGGCTTTGAACTTAAACGCAGAAGTACAACTACAGCTCTGCATATTTTGGTTAAAAACATATGTATAGGTAGTAAATGATCACATACTAATCTGTTACATGAGTTCTTTTGTGTAAAATGATGCTGATGAGACAATTTGCTCCTGGCTTTGGAAAGGGATTTCTACACTCTTGTATCTATTGTAGCTCTTGTAATACCATTTGGCATGAAAGTTGTTTGTTTGTTTGTTGTCTTTGTGCCTGTGCATGCCTATGCATGTCTGTGTACTGTGGTACTGTCCATACCACTCTCACTGTCTCACATTCTTGTTTAGTCTCTCTAGGCATTTCTCTCTCTTTTCTCTTTTTTCTCCCTCTCTCCATTTCTCCCTCTCTCATTCTCTTTCTCCATACCTTACCATTCAAACATCTCTTATCTCTACCAACTGTCAGGTATTGCTTCTCTTACCCTGGTGTCTTTAGGGTTATGGGTTGCCTTGTATAATACTATGCATAACATCTACATGTCAATGTCAGTTCAATTCAATAAGCTTTTTTGACATTCCCGAGTTCCCAATTTTGGCAAAAGCTCAAACGCTCATAAAGTAGTTGCTGATGGAGATATTAAAAAGGTCATCTAAGGTCATAAAGAGGGAATTTGACCTTTGTATCACATAAAAATCCGGGAGCTCAGTGTGACTCAATTTTGGATGTATATATTGAACAAAGTTGGACTGACACTGTAGTCCTGTTTTACTCCATATCCTTTTCTAAAATAGTCTGTCCTCTTACTCTGATTTTTTTTTAAACAGGGAAGCTGTGGGCAATGCATGGGCCTTTGTTTGTGTTGCTTTTGAAAGACGATTTTTGATTTCTTCAGAATTAGAATAAACATCTTCTTCTCTGTCCTCTGGACCATAGCAGTACTGTTGTTATAGATGCTGATGTTGAATTGCTGATGCCTGAAATAAACCGCTTTGAGAAAATGGATCATATATTGGATAAAGAAGGCACATAACAAAAATAACTTCTACACAGATCATCCCAGGAAATTCAGAAATTTGGTACCAGTGGCTCAAATACCTTGCCAGGGCAGTCCTGACGAATTGATAATGTAAATTCTATATTCTCATGTGCATTTCATTTAATAAATCTAAAAACTGCAATAGCAAAACATGATAAATGCTAATTAGTGGCATTTTTACCTCGGTGCAAGTCTGCCAATTCAATAACCTCACTAATTCGTCTCACTGTGGAGACCAATTATCTTGTTTTATTTGTTTATTTATTTTATTTAACCTTGGTCCCGTTGAGATACAAAGACCTCTTTTTCAAGGGAAGCCTGGCCAAGATAGCAGCATAAAAGAGATAAAAGTTGCAACAACATTGAAACAGACAAAAATTAAGACACAAAACATAAAATAAATAAAAACAATTACAACGTTCATAAAAAACATGTGCAAGTACGAAAGGAATCTGCTTCTAAGTCTCTCTAAGTCAGTTTTAGGTTGCTCTGAAGTAAGTTCCAGGCTGTAGCTGCAGAATACATAAAAGCCTGCTTGCCAAGATCAGTGCAGACTTTGGGGACGGTTAGCTGGTAATAGTCATTTGATCGTAAACAATAATTACTGTAGGTTCTAGAAATATAACCACAGAGCTACGATGGAAGTAATCCTAGGATGGACTTATAGATAAATGTGTGTTAAATTAGACTGAGGAAGATAGCGTGGATGCTTGGTAATGTGTTTTGATGGAGTGGGAGGAAGTTGAACGTGTATAATAAAAAAATGATAAAAAATTATAGATGGACAGAAATTTAGTTTTTTTAATGGCAATGCAAGTAAAGGTTTTTGCAACAATGCGAGTAGACAATGCAGCGAGTCTACATTAGCTATCTATAATTTTTGTTTTAAATTCAAACAAGAGTCCTCCTCTTTGTTGTTTTCCATCCATTTTTTTTTCTCTATATAATGTATGCTGCTGCTACAAAAAAAAAATTGTGTTGTTGATGAGTTCATTATGTTTACCCTTTACTGCGGCCTAAAAATATCTCATTCTGGAACTCTTCTAATTCTAGATTCTCTCTCTCTCTCTCTGTCCCCCTCCTTCCCTCCCTCTCTCTGTAAAGGTTGTAGGGTTGGTTTCTCCCAGACAGCGGAGGCTTGTTTCCCCTTGACCTCTTGCCACCTGGACAAGCCTGGGCTTTAAAACGCTCCAGTTCTATCCTGCCATCTCTCTCAGTGTCTGCCATGCACATCAGCACCACGGCTGAGGATGGCATCCCTCCGCCCCCGAGGGTGCGTCGAGTGCACTTCTGAGGGGACAAAGAGATGGATGAAGGGAGGGGGTAGCGTACACTCACTTAGGCCCTTGAATAGAATGGCAGCACATCCATTCATCTGCATCTATTGAACTCCAGGAACATCTCATAATTTTGAGGTCCTCACTACAACTGGACCGTATTCTTTCATTGAAATATCTTTGATTAGAGGAGATTTGATGGCATTATTGATTTGAGAATTCTGCCATAAATCCTAGTAATAAATCAAAGATGTTCTACAGCGTTCTATTCAATTGTAGCCATGTTATTTTGGCTGTGCAGCCTTTTTGTTAGATAAAGTGGAGCAAGCATTATGATAATTTAACATCATGAGACACTATCTGGTGTAAAATCTGTAAGTAAGACTGAAGAATTACTGTTTTTTGTACCACAATCTGCAACATATTCACGAAGTTGTTGTTTGGACTGAAGTAGGGTTTGATTTGAGAATTGATTGGTTATTATGGGATGGAGACTATAAGTGTGTGTGTGTTTGTGTGTGTGCAAAGTGCACCCTCTTGGATTCACATACTTGATGGGTGCATAGCAGCGAAGGATCCATAGGTGTGCAAGCATGTATTTGTGTGTGTCTGTGTTATATGTCTGTGTACCACAGTGTGTGCTCATCTGTGTATGTACTGTACCACAGTGCTGTCTCATCTGCCATGCTCTATTAATTCACTCCCACTCTCAGGCTGTACCCTCCGCTTCCAAAATGTCGCTCTTCCCCTCTTATGGTCCATCTGCTTTCCAAAAAGACTGCTCCCTTCCTCTCCTCTGTGTCTTTTTATTCTCCTCTCCTTTCTCCCCTGTCTTTGAAAAGCTTTTCTTGTTTGCCCTCCATGGTGTTGTATCAGTTTCAACAATAGATACCACTAATGTATTCCATCTACTGGAGCAATGTGCTGATGGTGCTTTGTTCTGTGCATGGTATTAATTGTGGTGTTTCAGAAATGAAGGAAAATCCCATTACGGGATCAATACAACTTCTACTGCTGTTAGTGCCTGTTTACTAAAAGGATTAGAACATTTTACACATTTAAGAGACAGTGCAAGTATGTTGTATCCACTAGAAGCAACATAAATTCCCCAGCAATGCACGCCAAGAGGCAGGAAAGGGACTGACTTAATTTGCCCCTACATGTGAGTCCTGTTCAACAGCACTCTATTGGACCTGTGTACGCTATGCGTTTAAAGGATACGGCTGGTGTTTTTAAATACATTTCTTATCGTCACCAAATCCTATGAAAATAACAAAATCAATGTGTTTGCTCTACTCCCATTACTTTCCGACTTCCCACGTTCCCTTTTTAGCGTTCAAACCCGAAGTCATTGGCTCCAATTGTAAGCTAAAAACCTTTAAATACAGCTCACAAAGACATAGTTTCAATTTTAAAAGTTGTTAACTGTTACCATGAAAAGTCAGACTGTTGTAGTTATTACAAAATCAAATTCAAATGGGAACAAATTCTTCATTACGCTGGGGACTATTTTCAGTGCTATGGAACTACTTTCCTGAGATCGCAAAGTGTTTACAGCCGGCTTATTAAGTTGTTTGAGGAAAAAGTTGGCTGGCCCGGCGCATTGCAATGATGAAATATGCTGCCCAGAGCAACGGCATGGCTCTTTGACGTGTTTTTAATAGTTTTTGAAGTTCTATGGCTGCTGGGACATGGCTTCATTGGGCACCGGCTACATGGACGAGACTTGTTAGCAAAACAAATTCATTGCTGATTTTGTTATTTTCATAGGATTTGTTGACAGTAGGAAATGCATTAAAAACACCAGCCTTATCCTTTAATCCATGTTGGAATTATTAAAAAGTCTTCTATATTTAGATTTATGGAAATATTTATTTTCAAAGGAAAACCCTTTTACTTTATGGTGTGTCTTATTCTATTTATCCCAATCAATATTTGTAAAAATGTATTTCTGAAAGGCAGAAACCAGAGAACCAAGACTAACTTATGATGTGTCAATGTACAGCCTCAAGTTGTTTCATTTATATTGATCACAGTTGATCAGTGACTAGGGGGTGGGAAAAAAATTGTCCCTTTTTTTAGTTACAGTTATGAATGTTTACTCTTCCCAACAAAATGGACTAGACACAGGTTAGCTGTAATTTTATCGTATTACCTTATAACCCTAGACATAGTCAGTATTCCTTAATGTATATATGCTTTACAGCTGTCCTGAATTTGCTTTGTGAGTCTGTGACCTTAGCTCAATGCATTTGGTTTGGCCTACCTGCAGTGCAATGTGGATGGAGTTTGACACTTTTGAGACAGCTTAATAGTTCCCTTTGCATCAGGCAGGTATTTTCACTTTGTTCGTCAGCAGTGGCCAGCAGATCAAAACCATGCCAAGTTCAGTGTGGGAACGACAAACATCCCTTGTACCCAAGCCCTGAAGTGCCAGGAGTGTTATCACACAACAAGGCTCCCACATTTTAGTCGACTGTGCTGTTGTGAGGGGGATTTCATTTGGAATAGCACAATGCCAATGTTAGCAGTGCCCATGTCAACAGTGCAGCAAGGTTGGATGCTCTGGGAGACTTGGAGGCACGGGGAGAATATGAGAAACAGACCAATTTAGGAAGTGAGACAGACAGAAGGAGAGAAAAAGCAAAAGAGAGACAAAGAAAAAAATCACCTACTTACATATGCATGGACACAGACATACTCAGACTGACAAACACACACAAACAAAGGCTATTGGCCCCTAACTAGAGGCTGTTTGACCTTTGTTGGTTTGCATGTGGGTAGCACTTTCAAGACTGTTTGCTTTGTGTATGCTCTGCTGCCAGTTCCCGGGTGTTGTCTAGTTCAGCATAGTTTAAGGTTCCTGAGGCCAGCCTTAGTTAACATACAAGTGTACTTCTATATGCTTCTCTGTATTCTTTTCAGCTCTCACTCTCTATTTCACACACACACACACACACACACGCACACACCTCTTTGTTTCCCTTATCCACAGGGATATTTTCTTATCTCGAATTCTGAAAGTACAATGAAATAAAGTCAGGATGCCCAAAGTTATACCCTGTGTTCAAGTCTATTAAGTCAACCATTACGTTGAAAAGTGATACATGGAACCCCATCATAATGGCACTGTACCCTCCCTCTCTCTTTTTCAATAGGTCAGCTGAAGCTCTCAGTCATTCCAGAGGATGGACTCCTCATTGTTAGCGGTGAGTGCCACTACTCATCAGAGGCAAAATATAAAATAGATCCCAGAAATTTACTTGTCAACCACAAAGTATCGAGGATGCCTTCGATAGTGATTCGGTTGACAAGAACGACTGGGAAGCCCAAAGTTCATTGTGAGGATGACACGTCACGTCTAAAGTAGATGGCTTAAGAACAGTGCTATAGTCAGAGCCATTGAGATAGAAAGAGTTGCGTCAACTCCATTCACTTCGTCAGGCCGATTATTTTACAGCAGTGGCGGATCATGGAGACCCTCCATAGTTCCAAACTTCGGGAGCTTGCAACTGCATCGCCATAGGGAAGCAGTGTTTCAACTGCTGCTTTTGATGGTAGTAACTTTTACTTTTGCTACTTATCCAATTATCACATTTGCATCGAATTAGCAATATGTTTTAGAGCAATTTATCTTAATTCCACTTTACCAAATGTATAGTTTTAATCTGACTATGTTTTCTTATGTACGGAAACAGATTAATAGAGCAAAACAATAACGGTAAGCTAGCTAACATTAACAGTCACTTTGGTTTTAGTTTAAGTTATGTTAAATAACTTAAATTGTCATGCGTTTTAAATTACAGACAAAAGCCTGTAAACCTGTTAATGAGTGGGGAAAAGTTTCCTTAAAAACTACATAATTCTGACTCCTAACTGGTTTAATATTACAACACAATGTGTAAAACTCAATGGAAATGTCTTTAGTGGATCATAGTCTGCAGTCAGGGGAACATGCAGGTCAACCACAGAGGCAGTTGTTCTCTTACATGGAAAGACAATTATGTTGCAGTATAAGCCCACATTATTCATCCAGACCCCTGCACTCCATTACAACTCAGATATTATGCAGAAACATAACTGAAGCTGTAAAATCTCCACCAATTTCAGGCAAGCATTCCCTGCCTGTAAACATACAACTGTATTAGACGCACAAGTTTTGCTTTTGCCTCCACTTTGTACCCTCGCTCATTGTATTGCCTACCGTGGAATCCATTTCCCTCTGCAACCCCGGGGTTAAGGGATTTTGTATTATAACAGTGTGTTGATTGTGGTCCCTTGCATGCTATTTTGTGTCTTGTGCTTAGTTTTGTTTCCTTGTGCTTTATTTTCTTTCTTACTATATTGTGTCATTTTGTTTTGTGATTGATTGTTGATTAGTTAGATCTAAGGTAGGCTCGTTCTCTGTAAAGTCCTTTGAGACTTGCCTTTGTGATGAAGGGCTACAGTATATATAAATAAACTTGACTTGTCTCTGCTGAAAGCTAATGTTTAAATACCCACAGACCACATATACGTTATAACGTTAGCCTCCAGTCTTTGAAGACTTACATTTCTTTGCTGCTGTGACAACTTTATTCTGTGGGTGCAAACAAAATCACATTTAACTGCTAGTCTTAGGTAATTATCTTATTATTATTTTATTTTTTTATCTTAATTTTGTCTTACCCTTATTTTATTTTATCCTGTTTATTTTGGTTGTCATCTTACGGTCATTCCAGTATTTACTTGAATGTTGCTCTTTTCCACCTCCGTCCTCCTATCTTAATATAATTCCTGTTTACCACTGTTCCATTGCTTTTTAAATTCATTTTGAGTATTCTGTATTGCAGTCCGCCTTTCAAATGGACCCTGTCCCCTGCTGCAAGTTGCCACTCGTGTAGGTGCTACATATCACCATGTACCCGGGGGGAGGTTGAGGAGGGCTTGTCAAAATGAAACGGGGCCTAAGTGTGACATATAGCACCTTTAACTAGCAAGTCAAGAGGCGTAATATTACTGTATTCTCCATAGACGAGATTAAGGCAGCTGATGAACTCGGGAGCTAGAGAGCTGAAATAACATTCAAATGAGTTGCTAATTAATTATGTCCACATGTCATTGCCACTAAAGCACCGGGCCAGCAGAGGAACGTGTGGCTCCAGAGGTGCTCGAGTGAGGTGAATCACTCGAATATCCGTGCACGCCATTTAACATGTGACTGCTGTTACAGTTTAGTTTCTGAGCTGCTGAGTGGGCCATTTCAGCCGGAAGGGTCAGCCATCGCTTTTTGTTTTTTTGTGTGATTCATTTTCCAAACTGCTGAGCGGTGTGCTACAAGCCACCAGGGACAGCCCTCCATTTAGCTTATTGTTATTGAGATCAGTGGTGAGGTTGGACCTTAGATGTGAGATGTAATGGACTGGACTGAAAGCGTTTGTGCAAAGTCACGGTAGTGTAGTGTAGATGAGTATAGGTCTGGTCACTATTGGCAGTGGATGGGGGTGGTTCTTATAAGACAGAATTTACTAATGAACTTTCTGGAGGTGTCGTGAGCCTAAATCAATGAAAAGTGATGGGATGTGCCCGCTTCACTTACCCACTCGCTCTCACCCACCCTCCTCTAACATTCAAACTGGATGCATATCATGTTACATCGCTAGGACTCGCTAGGATCCAAAGGCACGTAGTGGTAACCATTAACCGGTCCACATGAGCTGAGGTAACAATCTCTTGTGCTGTTTCATAATTAAAACGGATTTATTCAATTATTTATCTATTACGG